>NW_026843577.1:0-85798 GCF_030254825.1 Meriones unguiculatus
CTCTGCCAAATTTCAAATGCAAGATGTAGATGAAGATCACCACAAAAAACTATGCTTACACAGACAAAACAAAACAAAACTAAATAAAAACCCAACACCCTACATTCCAGACTCAGCAGCCAATGATGATGATGTTGATGCCAGGCATGTTGGCCTAAATTTTACCCCAACCCTCAACTGGAGTTAGACCTGTAAGTGCAAAACCTTGCTGGTGTACATACTTACATGACTTTCAGGACAGTCTGGGATACACAGAAACTTTTTCATTCAATGTCAAAACCAGAAATATCATCTTCTCTGGGAGCTTTTTTGATTGAATCAAATAATTTCTGACCAAATTCACTATTGGCTTGTGAATCCCATGATGAAAATGTAGCCTAACTTCAGTGATTCTAAAATTTGGCAATAACTCATACACTGTTTAAATGTCCAAAGTCTCTTCTGACATATAAGAATATCTCTTGACTGCCACATCAGAAGCAAGTTACATCATTCAAACATAGATGCACAGAATACCCCTTCCCATTCCAGTACAGAAGAATGTATACATAGCGAGGGAAGACTGTACCAAGGAAAGAAGACCAGCAAGGAAAACAGCAAATCCTGTTGCTGTTTCATAAGGTTTAGAGGGTCCTATCTATGCAACGTCTCATACATCTCTCAGATTGGTTACTTCCACTCCCTATAGGCAGCACTCTATGGCCGGTGTCTCATAACTTAGGTATCTCAACATCTTGAAGTGTCAAGATGCAACTCAGGCTTCACCCTCACGGCTTCATGCAATGAACATTTACAGTATCTTCACTGGTAATCTGACTCTGCCAAACACAGATGGCTGGCACCGTGCTGAACAGAAACCACAAAGAATCTATTATGTTAAATTTTGCATCTTTCTTGTTTTCAGAAAAAGCACAACATGGGTGAGCCTGTCAATTTGGATACAAAATTGGGATGAACTGTGCCACACTTAAACCAATTGGAGCAGGCTTTATATGAAGTTCATTCCTGGCACTAGGAATCACTTTGAGTCCTCCTTCCATTAACAGAAGAATTAGCAGGAAGGCATTTACTCTATGAATATCATTTTAAGCTTCAAATGCAGAGGTAGGACCTTTTCTTTGATGGTGATAATCTCCTTGAAAAATTCTACCTCTCTTTCATCACATGACTGCCATTTGAAACTACCTAGTAATGTTTTTCTCTACAAACCAAAGTACAGTTATTTCTGCTCCACTTGTCTCTTTCTTTCCCTGTGGTCCTGAATGTCTCTCTAATAATAACCATTCAATAGATTCAATATTCCATCTAAGAAATCCTGTCCATCATTTTTTAATTCTGCCTTACTCAATTTCAAGGCACGGGCAGAATAAGTATGATTTGCAGCTAAAATATCACACAAATGACCTCTAGCTTAATTTTCCATAGAGTCTATTGTGCACCGAAATCCTATGACATGGACTTCCTCTGTCTGCAATACTCTCAATACCCGGATCTTCTAGGTCCTACCAGAACAGCCAATGAAGCTCTGTTTACACCTTTGTAATGCTTTTGCCATCTTAAGTCCTGATGTTTTCCACAGTCCTTTAAAAGAAAATATTCCAAGATTCTGTCCAGCAGTAAAATCACTCTTTGCATATAACTTTTTGTTCTAATTTGCTACTTTGATGTTGTGACTAAATCCCCTAACTAAAAGGATCTCAGGTCATGAATGGATTTACATGCTTAATTTGGTACTGTCAGATCACAGTCCATCATTTTGGGAGTTTAGCATAGAAAGTCAATCTTGAAGAAAATTAAGGCAAAAGCCATGGGCAAATGTTTCCTGGGTCATTTTCTTGCTTCATCACGGTCCCACGGAGACAAGCCATTAGAGTCTGGCAGTAGACTTTCAGGTGCTCCCTATCTCTAGGTGTATTGTAATCCCAGTTGAGGCAGGTGAGGGGAAAGCCATTCTTAATCTCATTACGGAGGACGGAAGACCTCCCGTCCGTTCCCAGAACATTCTTTCTCACTTCAAGGAGAACCCATCCCGTTCCTCGGTAGTCAGGAGGGCCTGCAAGAGTTGCTGGCAATCATACCAAGTGGGCTGGTGTGAGAATAGAACAGATTCAAAAAAATCAGTTAGAGCTTGAGGATTTTCAGAAAAGGCGGTTGTGGGCCTTCCACTTATTGATTTCCATCATCATCAGGGGGCCCATAGGCCTGCAAAGGAAGGGCCATGGAGTCTGGCTGAGTTGCTCGGTGACTCCACATTCCCACCCATGGATCACTTTCACTTTCAGAATCTGGTGGCGACTACATCAGTGCAGAGGGACTGCTGGCAGCACTCTCGCTTTCAGAATCTGGTGCTGCCGAGGGACCGGTGGCACCCTGCTGCAGACCTGCTGGGGGATTAGTGGGGAAAAGCTGGTGGATCAAGAAGGTCAAAGAAACAACAATGATAGAGACAAAGAGAGCATGACCGGAAATTCAGATAAGGATGCCCTTATGGGTGGTATTACGGAATTCTGATTGAGAACAGATGGGAGGAGGACCATCACGGACCTGGCCTCCCCATATGGAAAGGCTGCCTCCTGGCAGCCGACTCCTACAGGTGGGAGGAGGACCATCACAGACCTAGCCTCCCCAGATGGAATCTGGAGCGTCCTCCAGTTCCCAGATACAGAGTGGTATACCAGAAATCAGACTAGCCTGTTCTGAGCTCGTCTTTCAAACCCAGTCTGATGAGGGATGGGAAGGGGCACGCTGTTTTCCGGCCAATGCACCAAAAATGTAAGACCTGGTGTCTCACTGCTCAGGATCGTGCCCTTCCCAGGACTCTCAAAGATGCAAAAGCAAGAGGTTTTATTGCTATTGCAATAGGGTCACCCCTCCAAAGATAGGAGCCAACCATGAACATTGCAAAGCACAGGGTTTTTATACCTTAAAATCAGGTCACTTTTGCTCTATAGTTTACAGCTGGTTGTAGATAGTTTACAGCTGGTTGTTTCTCAGAACAGTTCACCCCGCCTTCAAGTGCTCTCTGCACCTGGTTTCAATTCAAAGAATCACAGTTGTTTCTCATTCCCAGGTGGTCCCTCAGTTCTTCCAGAGTTCATGAGTTCAATTCCCAGCAAACACATGGTGGCACACAACCATCTATAATGAGATCTGGTGTCCTCTTCTGGTGTGCAGGTGTACGTGAAGACAACATTGTAATAAAATAAATGAATATTAAAAAATTCAGAGACATGCCTGCCACTGCTTGCAGGAATGCTGGGATGACAGGCATGTGCCACCACACTGGCTGTTTTTTAATATTTGAAAAAAATTTATTATCTGTGTCTGACTCCCAATGCTGTAATCAAAGACGCAGAGACCCAAGAATACTTTCTCCAAATGCAAGGGACTGGACATGATTTAATGAAGCAGCACCTGTAGCTCCTGATGTGGTGACTTCTGGAAAAGGTGGCTCGGAAATGACCTCACACAGCTCCTAGCCAATTGTGGGACACTATGGCATGGCAGGGAGACCAGGGGAAAGGCTGTGTGGGCTCTGAGGATGGTGATGGGCTACCACTGCCTGCAGCAGCATGAAGAGGCTTTCTGAGCCTCCTACTTCCAGGCTCCTCGCCAAGCAACCAGTGAGTGAAGCTGAGGAACTCAGGCACTTTATATTGGAAACAGCACGCGGTGGATTCTGGGATTTGTAGATGGCACTCAGGCCATCCATGCAGGATACTGGGAAGCTATCCCAGTATGCATCGCAATGCCAGTATGGCATTTACATAGTTCTCAGCTACAATCCCAGAAGTCCATGCTCCGAAGCCATATTTGTAGTTATCAGACAGGTGGACCTCTGCTACAATGAATCTTGGGATGGTTGGCACTTCCATGACCAGGGAGCACTCCGAAGGGAGTGCTGAAGAGATATAAGTTCTGTCTGTGACTAGAAACTTTGTGTTTACATCCCTGGAGAAGCGGCCAGGCCGGGGAGATGGTGGATCGGCCTAAGAGCCTTTGAGCCAGGAAGTCTCTGGCTCCCTGCAGGGTGGATACGGAAGCAAAGCCTGAAGGGGTGGGACTTCCACTAACCTGTGCCACTGTCAGGACTGGTTTTCCCTTGTCAACATCCTTCTTATCCCAAGCTGTTTGCCTAAACTCTGAGTTCCACTCACACGGGGAGGCTGTCCATCTTCCTGTCTCCCTGAAGTCCATGAGCGGCTTGTGCATGAGGCTCCCACCATGTCTGCATGCATCCTGGAGGAGGTGGGTGTACACTGCCAGGGGTTCAGGCTGTGCACGACCTTGTATAGATTGTATAGGTGCACTCAGCTGGCCTTCAGGTAATCAATCAGGCAGGACACTATAAATAATTTTTAGGGTGCTGGAGACTGATTAGGTAAGGTGCTCTGTTCTTAGTGATTAGGGTACTTGGTCTCAGTACATAAGGATCTCGCCGCATCTGTTGACCTGAAGGCATACACACATGCTGAACAGTGTATAAATAGTGTTAAGGTACAGGGGGCTGAGTAGCTAAGGTGCTCTGTGCTTACTGGTTAGGGTTCTCGGGACTCAGTACATAAGTATCCTGCCACCTCTGCTGGCCTGATGGCATACATACGTGGGCAAAGACAAAAAGGAGGATAAAGAAGAGGAAAGGGAGCAAGAAAAGTAAGAAAGGTATCTGTGTGGTTTTTACAGAAAAACTCCCAGCTAATTGAAACATGGGTACGATTTAGTGTTGATATGCTTTATTTAAACCAACATACACAGGTAAATGTGCAGGTATTCTATAGTGACATGAATAATTCATGTTTTTCTGCATGGTAAATAAAATATTTTCAACCAGAAGGAAGGTGTGGAACATGGCAAAACAACACATTATATTTAGAGTCTGTATCTAATAATAATGGTTTGGTAAACTTTTTCAGAGGAAGCTTCTCATATTCCAAGACAAGAACTATCACTGGCTTAAAGCATTTTCTCATATACCCTCCCAGTATACGTGTACCCAGGAGAGTCTTAATTCCATAAATTCTGGATTGACAATTTTGATTGCTTACTTTCTGCTTTGCTATCTGAAAATCATAAAACATGCCAAGCAAATATTTTTATAAAGATTAAACCAGAGAAATAGTGGTGTGATGACCATTTGTGAGTCCATCTACAACATATGGAATGCAGTGTATGCAGCGGCCTCTGTCCTCCGTAAAATGCTGTTGAGCAAAACAGAAAAGGGTCTAAAGAAAACTAAAACAAACAGGGGCTTCTACCATGGCATGGAAGCCTCACTCATAAGCATCGGAAGCATTAAGATTTAACATCATTGGTAAGTAATTTGCAGTTGTCAAGCCAATACAACATTTTTTTCTTATAATTAAATACATAAGTTTAAATGGAAAAAAGGTTCTATCACAGGCTATTCGTCTATATAAGTAATTATCTTACATGATTTTAGGACTGAAAGCACTGACTTTAAGACATTACATTTAAATATATTTCAGCAAATATTTTCCTAGGGTGAGATGAACCTCTGTCTCTGACATGAACTCAGTGGGAGGCTCTTTGTACACCTACCCTGAGCAGCCTGGCCAGGCCACAGAGGAAGACAATACAGCCAGTCCTGCTGAGAACTGATAGGCTAGGGGCAGAAGGAAGGGGAGGAGGACCTCCCCTATCAGTGGACTTAGAGAAGTGGTTGGGAGGAGATGAGGGAGGAGGCTACAGATGGGATACAAAGTAAATAAACTGTAATAATATAAACAAATAAAAATTTAATAAAAATGACAAAGAAGTCATGAAAAAGATATATGGGTAATCAATGTAAAAATATAACAAGTTAAAAAAAACAAAACTTTTTATATTTTCATTCAATTTGTCCAATGCCATAAGATACAGACAAAGGGGTCATATCCAAAGCAGCCATTTCACCTAAAATACAATCTATATTTATGACACAAAACTTTAAGAAGATCCTTTTGTGGATGATAAATAGCTTGTTCTACAGTCAGCAGAAATTGAAAAGTAAATGCTTTCACAGATTATTGAGTATTAATAAGGTAAGTTGAAGGTTAAACCAAAACTGTTTCCATTATTAAATTTTAGAACACAGACAGTACTCATGAACCCGGGCCATATCTCAAGATGTTAGTGATAAGTAGATATAAACTTAGGACTCATTTAAACATACAAGCCTTCAAGGAGGGTATTATTGAGAAGATGGCTGAGCAAGTCAATTGAACTTTTCATTCAGTCAATGATAAGTAAATAAAAGAAGAACTGTGAATGTAAACTATGTAATTTTTAGTATTATGGGAATCAGTAATATTTGACATTGATATTGGCATAGTCTGTAATCATGGCTTCTAGTCATAGTATATTAGGTAAGTTAGTACATCTCTTGTACACATAACTGTGTACCTATATAAAAGTTCTTTAACACAAGTTATTACTTAGTTAACAATATTAGGTTGCGTTATTAATTTTCAGAAGTTGATTTATTTTGTTATCGAGATCATACTGGTGTCTCAACAAATATATGGAATAATTTTCCTTTTATTTATCCTTTTCCCTTCTGCATAATACTTTGAGGAGTATTGCAGTGAGTACTTTGAGATCCTTGTAGAATTCATGCTGAATCTCTGGAGCTAGGCTTTCTTTTATTTTTACATTTAATTGAGATTTAAATTACTGTTTCTATCATGTTTGTGATGTGTCTGTTTAAATAATTTACTTCATCTTGATTTAATGTTGCTAGATTTTATAACTGTAGAAGTCTACTTTTTTTTACAATTTAAAGTTTAGTTGAATGAAGATCTTTATAATATGAACCTATGATTCTCTGCTTTCCTCAGTGAACTCTGTAGTGTTTGTTAGATCAGGATTGATGCAGTTGACATGGAATTAAAAGAGAGAAGACAGGCATTTCCAGATGGAGGATTTTTCTCTCAAACAGAACACTGATGCACTAGTCTTTTGAGGGGGTAGAGAGTGGAGATTCTGTGCTGTAGTACCATGGGCTGCAGGTTTTAAGTGGCTTGATGGGGGAGAACATATCATTGTGGTTTAGTGTATAAATTTCTGGCTTTAGTCCTGCCACTGAGGCTTCATTCATGAATTGTGTGTGCTGGCAGTTATTCTTGAGCATGCGGTAGTTTGGGGGGAAGCATTTTCCAGTGTGAGATTTTTTTCTTTGTTAATGTTTCCATTGCTATGATCCAACATTGTGTGTGTGTGTGTGTGTGTGTGTATGTGTGTGTAATAACAATGAAGAAAGTTAACACAATTTTACAAAAGTGCAATGAGGAATGTATGGGATTGTTTGGAGGGAAGAATGAGGAGAGGTAATGATGAACTTATATTAAGCTTGAAGTTATATCAGAATTGAAATATAATAGAAATAAAAATAATAAATCAAATCACTATCATTGATGTATTAAACTTTCTTGAAGGCAGCAAAAATTCTAGTCAATTTTTTTTGTGTGTAACAATCTTGCCACTTTGTTGTAAAATTGAGTCTCTTACTGCTGGGGTTTTACTGGAACATGTTTATAAATTCCCATTAGTTTGTTGATTTTGGTGTTATCCTTAGATTTAAAAAAATTATTATTGGTTGCTTTCATTCTTATATGTAACTATAACTTAACTACAATCAACATTCAGTTTCCTTATAAAAGGAAATAGGTTGTTCAGCCTGAAAACAAACATACATGTATATATAACACACGAAATAACAATAAAGAAAGAAGCTGTGAATTTGAAGGTGAGCAGATGGGAACATGTGGGAAGGCCTGGAGGGAGAAAAGGGAAGGAAGAAATTTTGTAATGAAATTATAGCCTTAAAATAATTTGTAAGTGTTAATACGCAGAATGGAAAAACTGAGGCAAGTGAATTCAGGGTCAGGTACTGATATTTGTATCTTTCTGTATACCTTAACTTAATTTATTTGGGCATCTTGATGAGGAAGTAAATAGTTTTATTTAGGTGTAAACCCCCATCCTCCAGACTTGGAGCCAGCCACTTTACCAGCTGAGCCACTTAAGGCTTTCTGCTCTCTCTACCACCAAAATCACTCTTTCCCTAATGTCTTTATTGTTTAACAAGTGGTCTTAATTAGACTGACAAAGAGCTCAGTCTTGAGCTTGTTGAATCAGAGACTCTCTTCAGGCCTCTATGGGCTCAGTGGCAATCCTCTGTCCTCTTTCTGAGGTAGGCTCAGAGGGCTGGTAGAGGTTTAGGGGCCCATTAACCCTCTGCAATTGAAAGAGAAATGGAGATAAAAGAGAGAAGTCTCAGGCACATAAGCTCACTGAAAAAAAAAGTAGATGGAACAAGAAATTTAAGAAATTACCACAAGCTTACATATGATGATGTTGATTTCAGTTAGCATCTCCCCTGCTGAAACTGTAGCATATTAAGGCAGCCCGTGGGGAAAACATCTTCTTCGACCAGCTGTCATGGCTGGTTTCCTCATGCTTACACATAGACAAATGATCAGACATATAAACCTGTATATACTCATGCACATATTTCATGGGTTTTAAAAAGGAGCTCCTTGAAGGCACCGAATTGACATACATTCATGCCACATGTACAAAAAAAAAAACAAAAACAGATAGACATATTCCATGCAAACATATCAATATACATATTTACAATGCACAGATGAAGCAAATCCTAGTCTGCTTCAATCCTGCCATTGTCTATTCATAGCTTTTATATTTCTGAGACAAAGGAATTACTTCATAGTAAAAAATGATTACAGATAAAGATGAATTTAAAAATGCAAAAGATTACATGTATTTTCATTAAAACTAAACATTTCATATTTGGATATCCATTACAGAAGTTCATAGTGACAAAGGTTGAAAAGTGTTAAAGGTTAACAGGGTCCAAGAGGTTACAAAAAGATATACGTCATCATTATATTTTGGGTTTGAGGACCAGAAAAACTCCCTATATTTATGGTGTGTACAAGAATCAATGGAGCCATCCCTAGAGTGAGAACTTCTCTGAAGCCACAAATCTATCTCAATCCTAGTGAGGCATTGGGAGGCATCCAGAAAGGTATTTATTGATGCCATAAAATTGTAAACTTGTTTTAGAACAAGTTAATTTCTAAGATTGTTTTAGTCAAATCAGGAATTCCATAATCAGGAATTAATTCACCTGAATAGCAGTTCATCTTCATAAAGATCCCATAGGAAGTTTATGCAATCAGAGATAGTAAAAACCCCGAAAATGAGTGTCCATGCTAAGCCAGAATTTTTTAAGAGACACAGTAGCACAGAATAAAGGAGTGTCAGGGTCTGGAAACAATTCTGTGTGCATTGGGGAACAGACCTTACAAATCACTAGCTCTCTCTTCCAGAAAGCTCATATGCATATTAAACTTCCCCAAATGAATGGCTCTTAGTATATAATCTCAAGAAATTTTTATTTACTTTTTAAAATTTTTTTGAAATAAAAATTTCAAAAAAGTAATTATGGTCTAAAAAAGATTACAAATGGAGAGCACTCTAAATTATTCTTCCAACTCCTCATTTTTAGAAAGAAGGACTATATCTTGTCCTTTATTTTCCTTGAATTTTTATTCAATCCCATCAATTAAAAATATGAGCAAGGAAACATTAGTGATTTTATTTATCTTTTTATTTTTTCTTCTGTTTATCAGTTATGATATAATTTCATCATTACACCCACTCTTTATTCCCTCCATATACTCCCATACACACACATTTTTTTCCAGTGTAACTATAGCTATTATGCAGAAATAAAATCTTATGTCAAAATACCTGATCCTTGGTCTCTTCGACATTTGTACTCCCTCCTTCTCAATTACAGTGAAAAAAATCCTAAATTCGCAGGATGAAGATCATGCTTATCTGTGACAATAAGGATATATATTAAGGATGAGGTTAAAAATTTTGTAGGTTGGTTTCTGCCAAGGTATGTGTGCCACTACCTCATGCTTAAGGTTATCATGTGATGCTGATCATTGTTGTGGTTCATAGGCATCATAGTAAGGTAGGACTATTATTGCTCCACTTCCTCTTTTGAAACCGTGCATTGCACCTTCTGATACATAAATGCTAGTCCTCAGGGAGACTGTGTTCAAGTCAGTTTCAGCTCAGATGTCTCTGGGCTAACATGGTGTCATCTGCAAAAGGGAAATGGCTTCCAAGTTTGGGACAAAAAGGGAAATAGAAGCAGTATATAATGTCTGAGGAGTCTCTGAGACAACCCCCACCTATAACACAAAAGTGGACTTCTCGTGCCTGGTGTTAGAGTTTTTGTGAGATGGAGGGACAATTGTTATCATAGATGGCAAATTTTCATTTAAACTAAATTTTAGTTTTATATAACAACTTACATGGATTATAAATGTTTTAAGTAGATAGATACTAGTATGATTCCATATTACTTTTTCAGACATCTTTATTGTTATTTTACTACTCTCCCTTTAGTATTTCTCTCAGTCTCACCTCCATAATTATCAATACACATCTTGTTTTCCCATTTTCTCTTTGAAATCACTTGTAACCTTCTACATCATACTGCCCCCCAAAATAACTCCATTTTCACCTTGGAAATAATCTTTTTTCCATTCCAGGGTTTTACAATTACTGCTAGATATGGACTCACATTTCAGTTCATAAATACTCAGTGTTGAGCTAGGAAGCATAGAAGAGAGAAAATGTGAAGTTTGTTTTTCTATGCTTGGATTACCTCAGATAACACGATTTTTTTCTAGTTCCATCCATTTAACTGAAAATTTTATTTTTTAAACTACTGAATAGTAATTCATTTTAAAATCAGGAATGAATGAACCAATATTTAGTTCATTTTTCAGGTTATAATATAATTACATAATTTTCTGCTTTCTCTTTCTTCCCTCTAAACCTTCCCAAACACCTGTCCTGTCTCTCTTTTTCATTAATTCATATTATGTGCATATATATATATGATGTAGACTTCTACATATAAGTTGCAAAGCCTAATAGTGTGATTTCTATGCATGTTTTCAGGGATGATTGTTCGGGGTTAGATGACTAACTGATTTTATGTTCTTTCCTGGGAAGAATATTTAACCCACTCTCAGCCTTTATTAATTCCCTGAAAATTTTTGCATAGGATTGAGGCCAATGGTTTGTTTCTGGAGGAAATTTGCATGTCTATTAGCATTTTCCAACTTGCAGTTCAAGGTTATGCAGGTATATTGGTAAGCTTTTTTTCTTTATTTTTTATCTTGTTAAATCTTAGGGCTGTAGCTTCTGGTATTATTAGGGGACACACTACCAGAACATACTCTGATGCTATGCCTTATATATTTTCTTTTACCACCTGTTCTGCATGACCTCTGAGCCTTATATCTGAGAATTGTTTTGTAGATGTATCAGGTGTGACTGTTCTCCAGAATTTTGCCTTATGACTGGTTGTGGATTTCAGTCATGATTGTTGTTGCCAAGAAAAGCTTCTTTGGTCAGTGGTGAAGTATACTTAATGGTGTGCACTATTAAAATATTTAGGTTGCAGGGAGGAGGGGCAAGATGGTGGAACCGGGAGGACTCTCATTCTGAGCAGCAGCACAGCAGGATCAGCACAGTGAACAGCAATCAGAACTCTCGGCCATAAAACACAGTCATTGTGTTTCCCAGGTGAGAGGATACCCCACGGTGGGGGATTCAATCAGCTTTTAACTCACCAGGCTAAACCGCGGAAGAGATCCCGGTTCCACCAGACGCTTGGCTGCCGGCCGCCAGCCCCAGCCCCAGCCCAGAGCCACAAGCCAGTGTCTCTGGTCATGGTCCCTGACTGAACCGTGGGCACCACACTATCAGAGACTGGAATTTTCAGTCGAGAGATAACCCCAGGGTACAGGAAACGATTGGGACCGGCATTAGGTAACCCAGACATCCCCTGGAAAAGACTTGGGCAGGTTCCACAGGCACCCCAGGAGCCAGCCCGGAGCCAGAGCCCGAGACCCAGGTTCCGGCACAGAGCCCTGCCTGCCTGCGCGCCTGATTCGCCGCCAGAGATAGAAACGGTGGGTCTGATCTCAGAGCACTCAGCTCACCCCCAACCTGAAAAGGTCCCCGGAAAATTACCCAGCTTAGGGAGCCTCTCAGGCTCCCAAAAGCCGCAAAGGCAGACACAGGCAGTTTCTGCGCACCAGACAGCTGGCAGAGACTGAGCCGCCATCACACAGCTGTGCTCCAGCACAGGCAATTTCTGCGGCCAGCCAGCTGGTGGACACTGAGCAGTGTGCACCAGGGCTAAAAAAGACACTAGGAGTCCGTGTCTCCAGAGAATCCACGCGGAAGGAAGGAAACTGTACTGATCTAAATCACCCAATCCTTCCCTAGAAAAAGTCTAGCAGTCTAGTGGGGCCGAGGCGCCAGCACTAAGCTGTGCTCCAGACACAAGCACAAACAGTTGAGGCGCGCCTGATGTCCAACTGGGTCACAGCAGCTGATCATTAAATTTGCAACAAGAAACCCAGAAACAGGGCAGCTGCCCTCAGGACTTCCCTGGGTGAGAGGAGAACCCTCTCGACTAACAAAGACCACAGTTACCACTCAGGTCTATATCCCTGAGGTGAGCAACTCCTGAAAAAACACCAGCCATTTACGGACTATACCCAAAAAGCTGAGAAGACATCCTTCAGGAAAAACCAGCTTTCTGCAAAGGGGATTCTCTCCACCACAGGATCCCCAGGAACCACCAGAAAATAACCCCAAACTCCTAAGATAACACAATGGGTAGAGGCCAGCGTAAAAGCTCAAGCAACAAAAGACAGAGCAATATGGCATCTCCAGAACCCAGTTACCCAGGGGCAAGTAGCCCTGGACACCCCACCATAACTGAAATCCAAGAAGATGACCTAACAAGTATGATCATGAGGATGATAACAGAGGAAACAAATAAGATTCGTAAAGACATGAAGGAAGATAAACTCAAACAGAATATTGCCATCCGTAAAGAAATAGAGGAAGCTGCAGCCAAACAGTTTATGGCCTTTAGAAAGGAAATGCTTAAAACACTGAATGAAATGATAGAAACAGAGTTGAAGGAACTAAAAGAAAAACAGGAAAGTACAATCAGACAGGTGAAGGAAGTAAACAAAACAACTCAAGACCTGAAGATAGAATTGGAAAAATTTAAGAAAACACAAATGGAAGAAATAATGGAAAGGAAGAATCTAGGGAAGAAAACAGGAACTACAGAGGTAAGCATAACCAACAGACTAAAAGAGATGGGAGAAAGAATCTCAGGTGTAGAAGATACAATGGAAGAAATCGATGTATCTGTCAAAGAAAATGTTAAATCCGAAAAATTCCTGACACAGACCGTCCAAGAAATGCAAGACAATATGAAAAGACAAAACCTAAGAATAATAGGTATAGAGGAAAAAGAAGACTCCCTTCTCCAAGGCCCAGAAAATATTTTCAACAAAATCATTGAAGAAAATTTCCCCAAGCTAAAGGAGAGGCCAATTAGAATACATGAGGCCTACAGAACACCCAACAAATTTGACCAGAAAAGAAAATCCTCCCGCCACATAATAATCAAAACAGTAAGTATACAAAACAAAGAAAAAAATACTAAAAGCTGCAAGGGAAAAAGGCCAAGTAACATATAATGGCAAACCCATTAGAATCACACCTGACTTTTCAACAGAGACTATGAAAGCCAGAAGGGCCTGGACGGATATCATGCAGACCCTAAGAGAACACAGATGTCAGCCCAGGCTACTATACCCAGCAAAACTCTCAGTCCTCATAGATGGAGAAAACAAGATATTCAATGACAAAAACAAATTTCAACAATACCTACAAACAAATCCAGCATTACAGAAGACACTAGAAGGGAAAATACAACCCAAGAAAGCTAGCTACATTCAAGAAAACACAGGAAATAAATAACCTCACTTCAGTAAAACAAAACGCAACCAAGCACACAACCTGATGACCACAGCCAACATCAAAATCAAGAGATCTAACAGCCACTGGTCATTAATCTCTCTCAACATCAATGGACTCAACTCTCCAATAAAAAGACACAGATTAACAGAATGGATACATAAACAAAACCCAGCAATCTGTTGCATACAAGAAACACACCTAAGACACAAAGATAGACATTACCTGAGGGTAAGGGTTGGAAGACGACTTTCCAAGCAAACGGACCCAAGAAGCAAGCAGGAGTAGCCATTCTAATATCTGATAAAATAGACTTTCAACCAAAATTAATCAAAAGAGATGGGGAAGGACACTTCATACTCATCAAGGGAAAATTCCACCAGGAAGACATCACAATCCTGAACATCTATGCCCCAAATACAAGGGCACCCACATTTGTGAAAGAAACATTGATAAAATTTAAAGCACATATAGATCCACACACATTAATAGTGGGAGACTTCAACACCCCACTCTCAACAAAGGACAGGTCAACCAAACAGAAATTAAACAAAGAAACAATGTCTCTGACAGAGGTCATGAATCAAATGGACCTAACAGACATTTACAGAACTTTACACCCAAACACAAAAGAATTTACCTTCTTCTCAGCACCTCATGGAACCTTCTCCAAAATAGACCACATAGTGGGTCACAAAGCAAGCCTCAACAGATACAAGAAGATTGAAATAATCCCATGTATCTTGTCTGATCACCATGGAATAAAGCTGGACCTCAACAATAACAGAAATAACAAAAAGCCTACACACACATGGAAACTGAACAACTTGTTACTAAATGACAGCTGGGTCAGGGAAGAAATAAAGAAAGAAATTAAAGTCTTTCTAGAAATCAATGAAAATGAAGACACAACATACCCGAACTTGTTGGACACAATGAAAGCAGTGCTAAGAGGAAAGTTCATAGCACTAAGTGCCTTCAAGAAGAAATTCGAGACAGCTCATTCAAGCACCCTAATGGCTCACTTAAAAACCCTAGAAAAAGAAGAAGCAGACACACCAAGAAGGAGTAGACGGCTGGAAATAATCAAACTCAGGGCTGAAATCAATCAATTGGAAACCAATAAAACAATTCAAAGAATCAATGAAACCAAGAGCTGGTTCTTTGAGAAAATCAACAAGATTGACAAACCCTTAGCCAGGCTAACTAAAAGGCAGAGAGACACCACCCAAATCAACAAAATCAGAAATGAAAAGGGGGATATAACTACAGACACCGAGGAAATCCAAACAATCATTAGGACTTACTTCAAAAGTCTATATGCCACAAAATTTGAAAATCTAAATGAAATGGACAATTTTCTTGATCGATTTGACTTACCAAAGCTGAACCAGGACCAGGTAAATCAACTAAATAGACCTATATCCCCCAAAGAAATAGAAGCGGTCATCAAAAGTCTCCCATCCAAAAAAAGCCCAGGACCAGATGGCTTCAGCGCAGAATTCTACCAGACCTTCAAAGAAGAGCTAACACCAATTCTCTTCAAACTATTCCACAAAATAGAAACAGAAGGAATATTACCAAATTCATTCTATGAAGCCACAGTCACCTTGGTACCTAAACCTCACAAAGACTCAACAAAGAAAGAGAATTTCCGGCCAATCACCCTTATGAACATTGATGCAAAAATACTTAATAAAATACTTGCAAACCGAATCCAAGAACACATCAAAGATATTATCCACTATGACCAAGTAGGCTTCATCCCAGGTATGCAGGGGTGGTTCAATATACGGAAATCCATCAATGTGATCCACCATATTAACAAACTGAAAGAAAAAAAACACATGATAATCTGCCTAGATGCTGAAAAAGCCTTTGACAAAATCCAACATCCATTCATGTTCAAAGTATTGGAGAGATCAGGGATACAAGGCACATATCTAAACATAGTAAAGGCGATATACAGCAAACCTATAGCCAACATCAAACTGAACGGAGAGAAACTTAAAGCAATCCCACTGAAATCAGGGACAAGACAAGGCTGCCCACTCTCTCCATATCTCTTCAACATAGTGCTGGAAGTCCTTGCTAGAGCAATAAGACAGTTGAAGGAGATCAAGGGGATACAAATTGGAAAGGAAGAAGTCAAATTATCACTATTTGCAGATGATATGATAGTATACGTGAGTGACCCCAAAAACTCTACCAGGGAACTCCTACAGCTGATAAACACCTTCAGGAAAGTGGCTGGATACAAAATTAACTCAAAAAAATCAGTAGCCCTCCTGTATACAAAAGACAAAAGGGCTGAGAAAGACATTAAGGAAACAACACCCTTCACAATAGCCACAAATGACATAAGGTACCTCGGAGTAACCCTAACCAAGGAAGTCAAAGACTTGTATGAAAAAAATTTCAAATCTCTGAAGAAAGAATTAGAAGAAGATATGAGAAGATGGAAAGATCTCCCATGCTCATGGCTTGGTAGGATTAACATAGCAAAAATGGCCATCTTACCAAAAGCAATCTACAGATTCAATGCAATGCCCATCAAATTACCAACACAATTCTTTACAGACCTGGAAAGAAAAATTCTCAACTTCATATGGAATAACAAGAAACCCAGAATTGCTAAAACAATCCTCTACAATAAAAGTTCTTCCGGAGGTATCTCCATCCCTGATCTTAAGTTGTACTATAGAGCAAAAGTTTTAAAAACTGCATGGTACTGGCATAATAACAGAATAGTGGATCAATGGAACCGAACAGAGAACCCGGAAATAAACCTACACACTTATGGACACCTGATCTTTGACAAAGGTGCCAAAACCATACAATGGAAAAAAGATAGCATCTTCAACAAATGGTGCTGGTCCAACTGGATGTCTACATGTAGAAAAATGAAAATAGATCCATAATTATCACCCTGCACAAAACTGAAGTCCAAGTGGATCAAAGACCTCAACATAAAACCTGACACATTAAATCAGCTAGAAAAAAAAAGTGGGGAATACCCTAGAACTCATTGGTACAGGAGAAAACTTCCTGAACAGAACACCAACAGCACAGGCTCTGAGAGTAACAATCAATAAATGGGACCTCATGAAACTGAAAAGCTTCTGCAAAGCAAAGGAGACCATCACCAAAACAAAACGACTGCCTACACATTGGGAAAGAATCTTCACCAACCCTTTATCTGACAGAGGACTAATATCCAGTATATATAAAGAACTAAAGAAGCTGAAAAGCAGCAAACCAAGTAATCCAATTAAAAAATGGGGAACAGAGCTAAACAGAGAATTCTCTGTAGAGGAATACCGAATGGCAGAGAAGCACTTAAAGAAATGCTCAACCTCACTAGCCATTAGAGAAATGCAAATCAAAACAACCCTGAGATTTCACCTTACACCCATGAGAATGGCCAAGATCAAAATCTCAAGTGACAACACATGCTGGAGAGGTTGTGGAGAAAGGGGAACCCTTCTCCATTGCTGGTGGGAATGTAAACTTGTACAACCACTCTGGAAATCAATCTGGCGCTTTCTCAGACAACTAGGAATAGTGCTTCCCCATGATCCAGCCATAGCACTTTTAGGCATATATCCAAAAGAGGCTCAAATACACAAAAAGGACATTTGCTCAACCATGTTTGTAGCAGCTTTGTTTGTAATAGCCAGAAGCTGGAAACAACCCAGATGCCCCTCAACTGAAGAATGGATGTAGAAATTGTGGTACATCTACACAATGGAATATTACTCAGCAATGAAAAATAAGGAAATCATGAAATTTGCAGGTAAATGGTGGGATCTGGAAAGGATCATCCTGAGTGAGTTGTCCCAGAAGCAAAAAGACACACATGGTATATTCTAACTCATATAGACATACAACATAGGACAAACCCACTATAACCTGTGCATCTAAAGAAACTAAGCAAGAGAGAGGACCCTAACTAAAATGTCCAATCCCCATCCGGAAAGGCAAAGAGGATGGACATCAGAAGAAGAAGAAAACAGGAAACAACCTAGGAACCTACCACAGAGGGCCTCTGAAAGCCTCTGCCCTTCAGACTATCAAAGCAGATGCTGAGCCTGATGGGCAACTGTTGAGCAGAGTGAATGGAATTTTATGTAAGAACTGGGAAATAGTAAGAGCTGGAGAGGACAGGGTCTGCACAAGGAGAGCAACAGAACAAGAAAATTTGAACACAGGGAACTTCCCTGAGACTCATACTCCAACCAAGGTCTATTCTTGGAGATAACCCAGAACCCCTGCACAGATGTAGCCCAGGGCAGTTCAGAGTCCAATTGGGTTACATAGTAATGTGAAGAGGGACTGCCTCTGACATAATCTGATTGGCCTGCTCTTTGATCACCTCCCCCTGGGGGGGAGCAGCCTTACCAGGACATAGTAGAGGACAATGCAGCCAATTTTGATGTGAACTGATGGACTAAGATCAGAAAGGAAAGGAGAACCTCCCCTATCAGTGGACTTGGGGAGTGGCATGCATGCAGAGGGAGGAGGGAGGGTGGGATTGGGAGGGAAGGAGGGAAGGGCTTATAGGGAGATGCAGAATGAATGAAGTGTAATTGAGGAAAAATTTAAAAAAAGGGGGGGAAATAATTTAAGAACCTTAAATGACTTTCAAAAGTGGAGCAAAACATGGAGTTAGTCTATTTACATGGAGCATGTCTCACCCCTGGGGGCAATGGTCTCCTGAACCTACTCAGACCTCGGACACCACCACTGCTAGTTCTAGAACTGATGCAGGATGTTCCAACGAGGGGGTTAAGGCTTCTCATAATATTTCCTATAAGCCCACACCTGTTTGTTTATATCCCCCATTTTTATTCATTATTTGCCAGATAGAGCCAAGTAATTGTGGTGATGATACTTGCTTTTTTGCCCAATGCTGGAATGCTAGTAAATTTAGGTATGCCCTGGTTACTCGCATGCCTCACTGGGTGCCTGTGCCATTGATGCCCCTCACACTATGACTCTCTTTAGACAGAAAAGGGATCTTGGAACTACAGCCACCATTGTTACTGCCATCTCATTGGCGGCTGTTGGAGCTACCACCAGGGCATTAGCCATGAGTCATAGTATGCAGACTGCTCGGACCCTAAATAATCTTTTAGCCAATGTAGCTCATGCCTTAGATGTACAAAAAGGAATTAATGCTCAACTAAAAGGAGACTTGATGGTGTTCAATCAGAGGATTGACCTTGTGCAGGAGCAAATTGATACCCTATGGCAAATCGCTCAACTTGGCTGTCAATGAAAGTATGCTAGACTTTGTGTCACTAGCATACAACATGAGAATTTTTCCTGTGCTGCAAATCTGTCTAAACAATTGTCTAGCTATATTTTAGGTAATTGGACTGGAGAATTCGATACTACGAAGGAGCAGCTGAGAGTGGCCATTGTCACGATAAATTCTTCCAGAGTGGATGCAGATCTAGCCATAGGATTATCATCATGGATTGCTGCAGCCATGAATCATCTGAAGGAATGGACGGGCATGGGAGCGTCAGCAGGCCTTCTGGTGTTGGTCTCCTTGGTTTGCCTGTGTTATATATGCAAGATTAGAGTCTCACAACAGCGTAATGCAGCCATGACCATTCAGGCCTTTACAGCCATTGAAGCAGGACAGTCTCCCCAAGCATGGTTGGCTACCATAAAAAGCTACAATGTTACGTTCAGGATGCGAAGCTATGCACTGCACTCAGGGTCAGCCGCTTTCGACCCAGAGAAGAGCAAGTCTGATTGCATGTGGGTTGATGCCCCAGGTCCTGCCTCTGAGAAAAAGGTATCGGACGGGTCTGATGCTCTTTGGGTGGATGACACCTAAATGAACATTGGTACAAAGTCCCAATTTATTTCTAATATCAGAGATCAGACCTCTACTCTTGCCTGATGCGTCTAAAACAAAAAGGGGGAACTGTAGAGAGCTGCATAATGCTGTGCCTTAAAGAGGAGCTGGTTTCCGCCTTCCACCTTCCCGATGGTGAGTGCTCTGTCACGAATAACTCCACATTTGGCTAAGGCTGAAGATCTGGCTTGCTTCCATGTATGTGGACCTATCTACATTGCCTACTTGACATGCTGGGGTTGGCTACCCAGAGGCTATTTAAGCTGTGGGCTGGCTTTCCCCAGGGTCAGATGATTGTTCAAGGTTCCTGAATAAACTGCATTGAAAAAAAAAAAAAAGAAAACAAAAAATCTCCATCTAAGGAATCAGTCCCCAATTATTAATTCTTCCTTTCTTAATTTCTTATAACATGAGCAGAATAAGAAAGATCTAGGGACAAATTACCACACAAAAGAACTCTAGCTTAATTTTCCATGGAGTCTATTTTCCACTGAAATCCTATGACCTCCACTTTCTCTGTATGCACTGCACTCAATATTATGACCTTCCAGGTCCTACAGGAAGAGCTAGTTAAGGTCTGGATGTTCGTCATCTCAAGACCTGATATTTTCCACATTCCTCAAAAAAGAGAACATTCTCAGGTCTGTCCAGGAGCAAAGGCACTTTTGGCATATCTTTTTTTTTTTTCTATTCTAACTTGCTACTTTACTGCTATAATTGAATCCCCTAACTATAAACATCTCAGGTCATCAATGGGATAACTTGATTGGTCCTGTCAGATCACAGTCCATCTTTTTGGAGGCCAAAAACAGAAACTCAAGTTCCAAGAAAAGTAAGGCAAAAATATGCCAAATATTGTTTCCTGCCTTGCTCTTTTGTTTCTTTATAGTCTCATGCTCAGCTAGCTTTCTTATGCAGCCCAGGGCCACTTGCTTAAGGATATTGCCACCCCCAGTGGGAGAACCCTCTATAGAAATCATCAGTCAACACAATCTCTCACTTACATAGAAACCAGCCATTTTTCTCATTAGTTTATTTCTTTTTTCACTTTATATCTTGCTTGCAGCTCCATACTTCCTCTCCTCCTGGTGTCACCCTCCCACCCTCTTCCCCTACTCCTCCTCTCCTTTTTCTCTGGAACGGGAAGCCTCCACATACCAGTTCTCCTCAGCACATCAAGTTGCATACACACTAAATGCATTTTCTTCCACTAAGGCCAAAAAAGGCCGCCCAGCTATGGCAAACTGATTCATAAACAGGCAACTGTGTCCATGTCACAGCCAACACCAATTTCAATTGGTAGGTGACCAACATGGAGACAAAGCTGCCCATCAGCTAGATATGTGTAGGGTGCATTTTATGGATAGTGGCAACCAGCAATTTTATGATAGCATGCTGTCAACTGAATTTATCATGTGAAAAAAAAACCTCAGAATTCTCAGCAGGATTAAGAAGACATGTTACACACAAAATATGATGACTGTACTGACTGTATAGCAATAATAATGAAGATTGTGCACAATATTTATGAAAGAATAAAGCAAAAATGCCAAGAATATAAGCCAAATAATCTAGTCAAATATCCATCGAGATACCTAAGGAAATCCAACCAAGAAAAAATGTGAAGCAGACCCATGTTAACTATGATTGTATACATATAGAAATTAAATAAACACAAATGTCACAACTCACATGAAAATAACTCAAAGTGTTCAAATTACTTGTTCAAATTACCCTCTAGATACTACTGACATTTTTTTAAAAACATAGCCCTCATGCTCTAGACATCTCTCTGTAAATGGAGATCACCAGAAAGGTAGACTATGGTGCTACAGCCCCTCATGGCCCCCTAGTGATTGCAGGTAAACCCGGTCCCCCTGATGTCCATAAACAAAACAATGTTAAATAGTAATTTTATGTCTCTTTCCTGCCACACCTATTACAGCACAAGATGTGAAATCTGACCCATCTATCTATATTACACCATGTACACTTGAGACATATGTTATTTACAACCTACATGAAAATAACCCCAAATGAATCGTATACCTAAATGTTAAATGCCAAAGTCAGAACTTGGAAAAGATATTAGAAACTTGGCCTCTCTGAGTTTGCATCCTACCAAGGACATTTCTACATTCAAGCCCCTACTGCAAATACTTTGTGAAGATGCAGACCCATAGTGTGTATGGAGGCAGCCTCTAGAGCCCCAATCTTCTCCAAGCAGTTCATCCATTTTACTAGCAAGATTAAACTAACTTCACATTCCCAAGCTTGCAGCGCCATCTCCCACCCAACCCCTTGAAACATTTTCCTAATTATCAGTTAACTGGTAAAACTTGCTGTTACCTTAACCGAGGTGACTAAATTGTAAAAAGTATATCGCTTACAAAGCCCTGCATTACTATGGACAGAGGACACGCTTCTTTGTTGCTTTGTCACTTGAGCTCCGGACCACATATCGAGAGATATAAATTAAGGGCCTTGGATTCCAGACTGAATGTCCTGGAAAACACATAAAGGCCTTGAGCCCAGTGGCCTGGATCAGCACAGCCTCCAACAGAAACTGCTTTGCCTCACAACGTTCAAATCTGATTGGATGACCCCAGCAATCACCAAGGGTCCCTCTCCTTGTGGATTTAGCCCTTTAAATATACAATAAAGCTTACCCCTGGGCACTGTTCAGATCCTGAACTGGCAGCCTCCCTGAGCTCAGAAAAATAAAGCTCTCATTTTAACCTTCTGTTCCAGAAAAGAATTTTCTCTGTCCCCAATCCGAATCCAATATAGTCGATATATCAGATGCCCCGCTGTGTTCAGGGCTAGGAAAAGGGACCTTTCCTGTGGCTGATTCTGACTGCCCGCTCATACACAGCCTCAGAAAGGATTCTACACAGCTGTTCCTGCTGTTCAGCCTCCTGATCCACCAAGTTGGGGGCAGAGGCTACACAGTCACCATTTGCGACTTTGGAAGTTGTCTGAAATCCCCTCAAATCACACAGCAGCAGCGTTCATACAAAAGCACACCAACAACTCTACCACACTCAGCTACAGAGCAAACTTGCAGCATGGCACCAGGGAGAACCCACCTCTTCCTCTGACTAGAGAGATGGAAGCATCTGATTGGCAAGTGAGTCTTGAGTGACATGAGCACCTCCTTTAGGGTTAGAGTGTACTGAAGGGACAAGGCTTAGTGATTCCTAACCCACGCTTCCCTTTTAGTAACAAACCTTTTTCAGATCTGCAAAGATTTGCATTTCATCATTTGTGCATGTCCTCCCCTAGCCTACTCTCTGTCCTCCAGCACTCAGGATGCAATTTCCCTCTTCCTTCCAGAATCAAGGTCGATAGCTGCACAACCATTACTCAACCTGTAGCAGAGTTAACTGTCTGTCCTACAGGTGGAAGGGTGCCAAGAATTTTAAGAATTAAAGGGAGATTTTAGAAAATGCAAGGAGATTTTTGTTCTGCAACATCATGCTGGGGTCAGGTAAACTGCAGCCACTTTTTCTCCTGGAAGATAAGAGACAACCCTGGAGAGAAAAAAAAAAAGGAGGAAAAATATAGCATTTTGGAGTTCCAACATCATGTAAAACGTCTTCCTCGATAGGAAGATGAAGAAAACAGAAAGCTGTATTAGTGAAGGCTCTCTACATGAAAAGAACTGATAGAATAAATTTCTCTGTGTATGTATGTAGTTCTCAGGCTGGTGAGCCTCTGCCGCAATGCATCTTGGGACTGTTGGTACTTCCCTGAGCCAGGAGCGCTCCAAAGTGGGAAAGGAAGGGATAAAGGTCCATCTGTGACTAGAGGCTTTGTGTTTACATCCCCGTGGTGGGGGTCAGGGAGATGGCGGAACGTGGAGATGTGAGGAAGGAGGGTGACCCCGGAGCCTCCACACCCTCAAGTCTGCTCTCGCAGGGCGGTGAGGAATCAAAGCCATAAGTGGCGGACTTCAGTGATGGTGAGCCAATATCCAGACCGTTTTTCCCAGGTCGGCATCCTTCTTATCCCAAGCTGTTTGACAGAGTTACACATCACACTCACACGCGGGGTGGCTGCAGGGTTCCCCAACTCCCTCCTCCTACCCACCGCCTGCTGTCCATTTGTCTGTCTGCTAAGAGTTCTGGAGCAACTCCTGCCTGAGGCAGAACCGCAGGCAGGGGGATGGCGGGAGAGAGGAGCTTCCACCAAGCCTGCAAGCACCCTGCGGGAGATTGGTGCACTCAGACCTCACCCCTAACCCTCGGGGGTCTTGTTGTGCACTACCTTGTATAGGGTGTTCTGGCCCCCTCTCCTGGTTTGTGGATACACAAGCAGGCAGAACACTATAAATAATTCGTAGGGTGCTGGGTGCTGAGTAGGTAAGGTGCTCTTTCATTAGCAGTTCGGTTGTTGGGGGCTTAGTACACAAGGATCCTGCCACCTCTGCTGGCCTGAAAGCATATATTCATGCTGAGCAATGAACAGATAGTGCTTAGAGTGCTGGGCCTGAGTAAATAAGGTGCTCTGTACTTAGTGGTTATGGTGCTGGGGACTTAGTTCATAAGGCTCTAGCCACAGCTGCTGTCCTGGATGCGTACACACATGGGCAAAGAGAAAAAGTAAGAGGTGGAGGAAGGAAGAAAAGAAAGAAAGATGTATGTGTTTGTGTTGTTTTGTTACAGAAAATCAGCCAGCTGATTGAAACATGGTACTATTTGGTGTTTATTTGTTGAACTTGAACCAACGTACACAGGAAAATGTTCAGGTATTCTGTAGTGATAAAAGGAATTAATGTTTTTCTGCATGGTGAATAAAATATTTTCAGCCAGAAGGAAGTTGTGGAACATGGCAAAGCAATACATTATATTTACACACTGTATCAAATAAAAATGATTTGATGAACCTTTTCAGAGGAAGCTTCTCATATTCAAGAACAAGAACCATCCCTCTCTTAAAGCATTTTCTCGAGGCACAGACACTCTCCCAGTACCTAGGGGATTCTTACATAAATTCTGGATTGACAATTTTGATTGCTCACCTCCTGCTGTCCTACGTGGAAATCATACACCATACCTAGTAAATGGGAATGAGAAGGGAAAGGGAAGGGATGGTATAGGGAGAAAAGGGAAGGGAAAGAGAAGGGGAGGGGAGGGAATGGAAGGGATGGGAAAGGGAAAAGAATAGAAAGGAAAAGGAATAGGAAGGGAAAGGGAAGGAAAGGAAAAAAAAGGAGAAGGGAAAAGAAGGGAAAGGTAAGAAATGGGAAAGGGAGGGGAAAGAAGAAGAAAAGGGAATAGAAGGGAAGAGAAGGGAAATGGAAGGAAAGGGAAAAAAGGGGAAGGGAACACAGGGAAGGGACGTGAAGAAAAGAGAAAGGGAAGGGAAGGGAAATGGAAAGGGAAGGGATCAGAGGGGAAAGGAAAAGGAAGGGAAAAGAAAAAGAAGAGAAAAGAAAGAAAGGGAAGGGATTGGAGAATGGATGAGACGGAAAAGCAAAGGGAAGGGAAAGGGATAAGAAAGGGAAGTGAAGGGTAAGGGAAGGGAGGGGACTGGTGGGAAGGGAAAGGGAAAGAAAGGAAGTTAAGGGAAAGGAAAGGAAGGAACAGAATGGGAATAAAAAGAACAATGATTTTAGCTCTGTGGTAGTGTACATGCTTAGCATGGGTGAGGCACTGAGTTCAATCATCAACACTGAAGGGAAAGGGGAGCAGTGCAAGGATAAAATTATACAACATGGGTTAATCTCAGGGTATGAATCAAAGTGGAAAATAAGCCAAACATTTTTAAATGTCTGATTCTATTTATATGCCACTCTACAAACAACAAAATCATACATACAGAAAGAAGATCTGTAAGCAGGAGAAAACAAGGTCAAAACACACTGCAAAAGAGCATTATAGGGCATTTGTTTTGCTTTTCAAGACAGAACCTCTCTGTTTAGACTTGGATATCCTGGGATCTCTTTGTAGACCAGTCTGGCCTCGAACTCACAAAGATTTGACTGTAGATACCTCCCTGAGTGTTGGGATTACAGGCATGCACCACCATGGCCTGCTTTATAAGAGTACTTTTTATAGGGAAGGAAATGTACAATATCTTGGTTGTGGTGGTGATTATACTAGTTATATAATTGCTTAAAACCACTGAACTGTTGGCCCTATTTTTCACACAAAGTTTATGCTTGAATAAACCACAAAAAAAATCATACAAAAATATAACAGTAAAAAGTATACACTTCACACTTCAGATTAGAATGTATGCAACAGTCTGAGTTCCATTTAAAAAACAAAAGGAAAGAAAGAAATCTTCCCTTTGTTCATGTGGTCAGAGAATGGCCAAAGCCAAACACATTGTATCAGAAACTGTGGGTCAAAGTTGAAGGAACAAACTGGCCTTGAGCATTAAGATGGAAAGGGAGTGAGGGTGAAGATGCCTAAATGCGAGGTCAGAGCATGAGCAGAATGAGAAGAGTGTCCACAGAAACCATCATAAATAAAAGCACCATCAGAGCAGAAGCAAGTTTTGTAGACCCTGTGTGGTGGCTTCCTAACATGGGTTCTTAGATCCAACAGGGATGGAAGTGAGGAAGGAGGATAAGAAATGAAGAAATAGCCTGAGTAGGGAGAGAAAACGAATCGTTATAAACAACAGCAAAAATAAATAAATAAATAAACAAGGTATGTGTGTGCAAAGCCTGATTTCTCACTGTTTGAGAAGACATGAAAAATGCAAATGCTAGATTTCTGGGCTGAAATCAGAAGTACTGAATTAGTTCACAATTTTCAATGTACAGAGACAGAAATATACATATATGTGAAAATATGAATAAATATATCCTCTACCTCTACATGAAGAGAATCTGGGAATACTTATAACCCAACAGTGATAATGATGCTAGCAATGAGAAATTAGCCTCTACTGGGAGAAAGCAGGGATCCCTAGAGGAATAGTTGATTACAGGGCCACACTTGGCCTATTGTGTAAGCAGCCCCATGTCAGAGGCTTAACACCACAAAGGAGAAGAAATGGGTGTGCATATATGCCAGAAATACCATAGGTCAAAAAGTAATGATTCTCAAAGAATGAGTTCAATGAGTTCAACCTGAGTTCAATTCCCAGCAACCACATGGTGGCTCACAACCATCTATATCTGCTACCCTCTTCTGGCCTACAGGCATACATGCAGGCAGAACATTGTATAAATAATAAAAAAATCTTAAAAAAAGACACTGGAGCCGGATGTATGAGCTCTCTTTGGTCCTATGACAAAACAATTTAAATATCGAAATGAATGGTCTGAATGTTTATGTCCTCCCAAAATTTCTATATTGAAGTTCTAAGACCTAAAGTAACAGAACTGCATGAGATCTTTGGAAGGTACTCAGGTCTTAAAGGTGAAGTCCTTATAAATAGGTTCATAACCTTATTAAAGAGATCCTATAAAATCATGTGGTCCTTTAGGCCACTGAGATTAAAGCGAGAACAGGACTGTAGAAAAGCGTGCCCCCAACTAGACCTCATATTTTAACTTTAGACTTTTCAGAGTTGACAACTGTGAAAACTAAAGCCTTTGTTTATAAATCATTTGTCACAGTAGCCCCAGCAGACTGAAACAAACAATACAGTCTACTACAGAAGACACATGAATCATGAATCCATACTGATGTAAGTGTGGCAAATGCATTAACATTCTGATGAGAACCAACACATAGAGTGTCAAGGTACTCATAGGGGTGTAGGGTATTAACTCTGTAGCAGAAAAGCCTTGCAGATACTGATTACAAATAATCAAAGTAAAATTATGTACCACCTGACAAGACAATGTGTGCACTGTTGTGATACCCTTGCCTAAGTATATGTATTGTTTCATGAGAGCAAAGAGAGCTGAGAGACAATTTACAAAAATAACTAACCTGGGATATTAGCCATTTTGTACAGGATAAGCATGCTACAACCTATAGACCCAACTAAACTAAGTAACATGGAGGGTTCAAAAGATGGGAAATAAAATAGACATCACAGACATGGGAAGAGGAGGAGGAAAGGAAGTGGATAAAAGAGGGGGTGAAGAGAGGAGCAGGAGGGGTTTCAAATGTGGGGATAAAGGTGAGGGCTAGAGAGAAGGGAAATTGGTGTTGAGGCATCTCTGAGACAAGATGAATACCTGGAATTTTGGAGGTGCCTGGGAAGATATGGGGGTGACCCTGGATGAAACTCCTAGCAGCAGAGATATTGAGACTTAAGTAGACACATCCTGTAGCTAGAGGAGGGAGGGGGACACCAACCAACTCATAAAACTCTCACTCAAATTTGACCACCTACAAGATATGCAGGGATAAAATATTGCACAGAGATTGAAGAAATGGCCAATCAATGACTGGCACAACTTGAGACCCAACCCATGGGAGAGACCCAACTTCTGATACTATTAATGATACTATGCTATGCTTGTATACAGGGGACCAACATAACTGTCATCTGAGAGGCTTCATCGAGCAGATAATGGAAAAGGTTGCAGAGACCACCAGCCAAACTAACATTAGGCAGAACTCAGGGAGTCTTGTGGAATAGTTAGAGAAAGGATTGAGGGAGATGGAGGGGTAGGATACCACAAGAAGACCTACATAGCCAGCTCACCTGGCTCACCTGGGACCATGGGGCCTCACAAAAACTGAACCACCAACAAAAGAACATTCCTGGACCAGTCCTTCCATTCTACACATGTGAAACTGATGGGCTGCTTTTCCTCGAGTGGGTCCCCTAACAACTAGAACAGAGGCTGTCTCTAACTTGGACTCTATCACCTCCCTCTGGGTCCCATTTTCCTAGCAGGGCTGTCTTGTCTTGCCTCACTTAATCCGGATGTAACTTGATGTGCTAGGTTAGGTTGTTTAGGGGTGAGGTGTTATAGGGCAAGTGGGTTGGAGGGTGGCACTGGGAGGAGAGGAGGGAATGGGGTTGTGAGTGGGATGTAAAATGAACAAATAAATAAATTAATAAAGAATGCAGCCAGTTCAGATGAGACCGGATATGCTAGGGTCACATGGAAGGGAAGGAGGACCACCCCTATTCATGGACTTGGACAGAGGCATAGGAGGAGATGAGAGAAGGAGGGTGAGGTTGGGAGGGGACGAGGGAGGGGGATACAACTGGGATACAAAGTGAATAAACTATAATTAATATTAAAATAAAATTTTAATTAAAAATATATATCTGACACTTAGTTATCAAAACTGACAAGATCATGAAAAAGATGAGGGAACTGTTCCATACCGAAAGAGACTTAGGAGATAAAGAAACAATGCAACACTTAAATGTACCAGCTTTTTTCAACATTTGTGTGAGTAATAACATAGTCAATAAAACCCACATTAAATGGAATACTATGTCAGTGTAAATTTCCTATTTTGATAACTGCACTGTCATTATGTAGGACAACGTTCTTGTTTGTATAAAACTGACACTAAACCACTCAGAGTGACAGGGCATAAGGTCAGCAGCTTCCTCTCAAAATGTCCAAAGTAAAACAGCAATTAACTGTGTACCATACTTGGAACTTTTTTCAAGTTTGTTATTGTTTCAAAATTGTTGTGGGGGAAGCTGGGCATGGTCTTTAACCCCCGCACTTGGGAGGCAAAGGAAGGGAGATCTCTCTAGGTTCAAAGCCAGCCTCATCTACATAGGGAATCCCAGGACAGCCAGGGCTCTATAGAGAGAATTTGTCTCAAAAACAAAACAAACAAACAAAAACTAAACTAAACTAAATAAAATTGTTGTAGGGGGAAGAAAAGTGTAAATAAAAAACTGAACAAAATTAAAAACAAAACTGATTCCAAAGACTAACAATCAGCAAAACACAACCTAAGCACCTCCAGAGACAAGGGGCTGCAGGGCTGGTGGCTAAAATTCTTTGCAAGTATAAAACTGGAATTATCCTGAAATAAAAGAGCTTTCTCAGCTCTACAGTAACCTTGTTATTACATCCCGTTTATCTATAAATAACAACACAAAGAAATAAAAATAAGAAAATAAGCCTGCGTGAACCCTGTATACTCCTGGTGTGCAAGTCCATTAAAGTATAAACAGCAGTGTATCTGCCAAACTGTTCCTTATAAGAATATTCTGAAGAATAAAGAGAACAATCAAATCATGTGAAAGCTAAGTGAGAGAGAGCACCTGCAGTGTTTGGCTGGCTGTCTTTTATTTAAGAAGCAGCATTTCATTCTGGAACGCTGGCACATACATTCTGAAACAATGTTCCTAGAAATGTGCAAGGCTCCTGTCGCCTTTCCCAGTACATTCATTAGACTGGGATGTCCAAGCTCCCCCACCCCACCTCACGCCCCGCAGAGGCTACTGTTGTCATATGCAGCTGATGCTGATATTGGGGGAGGGAATGGGGTGGAGTGGGTAAGGTGTGTCTGTGCATGCTCAATGCAAGATTTCTTTGCCTGATAAGAAACAGAGAATTCAAAAAAAAAAAAAAAATTTCACCGCTGGCTGGGGAAAGCAGTGGAAGTTGATTGCTTTGTTTTTAATGGCTGAGTATTATCTTTTGTGTAAATGTGCCACGGTTTCTTTATCCATTCTTCAGTTGTGGGACATCTAGGTGGTTTCCAGATTCTGGCTACTACAAATAAAACTGCTATGAATCTCGTAGTTGATTAGGTGTCCTTTTGTAGAGCCTCTTTTGGGTATATATCCAGTAGTGGTATAGCTAGGTCTTCCCAATTGTCTGAGAAAGCGCCAGATCGTTTTCCAAAGTGCTTGTAAAAGTTTATACTCATACCAGTAAGGAAAGCATGTTCCACTTTGTCCTCATCCTCACCAGGATGTGCTACAATTTGAGATTTTTGATCTTAATCATTCAGACTGGTATGAGATGGAATCTCAGAGTCATTTTGATTTTCATTTCTCTGATGATGAGGGAAGGTGAGCATTTCTGTAAGTGCTTCTAAGCCATTCAAGACTTCACTGTTGAATATTCTTTGTTTAGTTCTGTGCCAATTATTTAATTGGGTCATTTTTAATTGGAGTTTGATTTCTTGAGTCCATTGTATAGCTTGGATATTAGCACTTTGTTAAAAATAGGATTGATGTGTTCTTTTCCTAATGTGTAGACTGACATTTAGTTTCATTGATAGTGTTTACTCCTTATAGATCTGTTGGTGTTCTGCTCGGGAAGTTGTCTCCTGTACCAATGAGTTCAAGGCTCTTCCCAACTTTCTCTTCTAACAGATTTAGTGTATCTGTGGTTATATTGAGGTCTCTGACCCACTTGGATTTGAGGATTTTGTTTTGTTTTGCAGGGAGATGAATATGTATCTATCTGTACTTTTTTTTACATGCAGAGATACAGTTAGACCAGCACCATTTATTGAAGATGCTCTCATTTTCCCATTGTATGGTTTTGGCTTCTTTGTCAAAAATCAATTGACTAAAGACATGTATGTTTATTTGTGGGTCTTTGATTCAATTCCATTGATCAACCAACCAGTCTATCTCTATTCCAGTACCATGCAGTTTTTAATTACTATTGCTGTGTGGTATAGCTTGAAGTCAGGGGTAGAGATAACTCCAGAAGTTCTTTTATTGTATAGGATTGTTTAACCTCTTCTTGGTTTTTTGTTCTTCCATATGAAGCTTAGAATTGTTCTTTCAAGTTCTGAAAAGAACTGTTGGTATTTTGATGGTGATTGCATAGAATCTGTAGATTGCCTTTGGTTAGATGGCCATTTTTACTGTTAATCCTATGAATCCAGGAGATTGGGAGATATTTCCATTTTTTGACATCTTCTTCAGTTTCTTCAGACACTTGAAGTTCTTTTCATACAGGCCTTTCACTTATTTGGATAGAGCCACATCAAGATTCATTATAGTATTTATGGCTATTATGAATGGTATAGTTTCCCTAATTTCTTTCTCAGCACATATGTCCCTTATGTACAGGAGGGCTACTGATTTTTAAAATTAATCCTACATCCAGCTACTTTCCTGAAGCTGTTTATGAGCTGTAGGAGTTCCCTGGTCGAATGTTTGGGGTCGCTTACATACACTACCACCTCATCTGCAAATAGCAATATTTTGACTTCTTCCTTGCTGATATGTATGCCCTTGATCTCCCATAGTTGTCTTATTGCTCTAGCTAGAATTTAAATACTATATTGAAGGGATACGGAGAGACTGGGCATTCTACAACTGTCCCTGATTTTGTTGGAATTGCTTTGAGTTTTTCTACATTTAGTTTGATGCTTGCAATCAGCTTGCTGTATATCGCCCTTATTATGTTTAAATATCGACCTTGTATTCTTGATTTATCCAAGACTTTCATCATGATGGTATGTTGGAATAGGTCAAAGATATTTTCTGCATCTAATGCTATGAACATGTGATTTTTTCTTTGCGTTTGTTAAAACATTGAGGATGTTTTGTATGTTGAACCATCCCTGCATCCCTGGGTTGCTGTGTATGACGTGTTCTTAGATTCATTTTGTATTTTACTGAGTTTTTTATATCAAAGTTCATGGATGAAATTGGTCTGGAATTCTCTTTCTTTGTTGGTTCTTTTTGTGGTTTAGGTGTGAGGGTGATGTGGCCTCATAGAATGAATTTGGCAATGTTCCTTCTGTTTCTATTTTATGGAACAGCTTGAAGAGTATCTATATTAGCTCTTCGTTGAATTTGTGGCAAAATTCTGAGTTAAAACAATCTGGAACTGGGGAGGTATTTTTGTTGTTTGTTTGTCTGTTTTTTGGTTGGGAGATTTTTTAATGATTCTGTCTATTTTCTTAGTGGTTATTGGACTGTTTAAAATTTTTCCTGATCTTGATTTTTCTTTGGTAGGTGAAATCTATCCAGAAAATATTTTTTTTTAATTTAGATTTTTTAATTTTGTGGAATACAGGCTTTTGATGTAAGAACTCATTGTCTGTAGTTGTGTCCCCCTTTTTGTTTCTGATGTTGTTGATCTGGATAATCTCCCTCTGCCTTTCAGTTATTTTGCCTAAGGTTTGTTTATCTTGTTGATTTTTTCAAAGAACCAGGTTTTGGTTTATCGATTCTTTATATCTATCTCTTTGTTTCCAGTCCCAAGTTTAAATAATACTTGTCATCTGCTCCATGTTGGTATGTTTGCTTCCCTCTGTTAGAGAGCTTTCAAGTGTCTTGCTAAATTATTAGAATAGGATCTCTCTAATTTCTTTATGAAGGTACTTCTGTTTTCAAAGTGCTGTGAGCTTTTCTCTTAGCACTGCATTCACTTGTCTCATTTGTTTGGGTATGTGATGCCTTCATTTTCTTTGAAAACTAGTTTGTCTTTAGTTTCTTTGTTTCTTCCATGGACCAGTGGTGTTTCTATTGTTGTTGAAGTTCAGCTTTAATCCATGTTTGTCTGATAAGATTCACTGAGTTATTTCAATATTCATATATCTGCTGAGGGTTGCTTTGTGATTGAATAGATGGTCAGTTTTGAGGATGGATCCATGAGTTGCAAAGAAATGTTCTGTAGATATCTGTTATACCCATTTGATTCAAGATATCCATTAGTTTCTTTATTTTCTTATTTAGTCTCTGTCTTGATGATCTCTCTATTGGAGAAAGTGGGTGATGAATTCTCCTACTATTCATGTGTGGGATTCAATGTGTGATTTAAGCTATAGTAATATTTATTTTATGAATGAGGCTGCCCTTGCATTTGGGTCATCGATGTTCATAACTGAGTGGTTGTTGGGGTGGATTTTTCCTTTGATGAGTATGAAGTGTCCTTTTTCTCATCTCTTTTGATTAATTTTGGTTGAAAGGCTATTTTATGAGATAGATAATGGCCACTCCATCTTGTTTCTTGGGTCTGTTTGATTGGAAACTTTTTCCAGCCCTTTACTCTGAAGTAAATTTTATCTTTATTCATCATTATTTTTTATTGTAATCACCAACACCTAAAAACAGTCTTTGTCTAGTGTCTCTAGTGACCTATCAAGACATACAATCAGAAATACTCTGTACAAGACAATACACAGCCAACACATTTTTCTAAGATCCAGAGAGGGGAACAGAAGTGAAGAAATTCAACATCACAAACCTAAAATAGACAAGTCCAGATAGCAAAAGCTAGAATCACAATCATTCCAAACCCAGATACCTAGACACCAGTAAGAAACCAAAATCATTAACATTCAAGACACCAAATCACAACAACCCTCCTAGAGGAGACCCTGAGAAATTCAGTATAGCCTCAGGACAACGCAATGACCTCAAAACATAAATAAATCCAGGATATTACACAAGATATGGATAAAATCTCATTGATGTCTGTGAAAACAAACAAAAAGTGAAATAAAACACTGAAGATAGTTGAAGACATTGTATTACAAAAGGAGTTAATGAAATTAAAAACTGAGATGAATCTAGAAATAAAAAACTGAAGAGGTCAAACAAAAACTCAAGTGATAAGCCTCACCAACACAGTTCAAAACATGAAAAAGACATTCTCAAGACTAGAGCAAATGCTACTGTGTTTAACAAGTCTTTTTTTTTCAGTGTGTGAGTTCAAAGTTATTCCTTAATTTCTCATTCATTAGATTCTTTGTTTCTTGATTTTACTGAGTTCTTCAATACTATATTTTGGGAGTTTTGTGCAGAGTGAAAAATAGGGTTCTATTTGAATTCTTTTATGTGCATACTTTTAGTTTGACCACAACTATGTGCTGAAAATGCTGTCTTTTTTTCCAGTGTTTATTTCAAGTTTTCTTATTTAAAAATATTAAGTGCCCATAGGTATTTGGATTTCTGCCTGGGTCTTCAATCTCATCATTGACCAAAGTGTTTGTTACTCTGCCAATACCATGCTGTTACTTACTACTATAGTTTTTAGTTCAATTTAATCTTTGAATGGGTGATCCCTCTAGCAGTTCTTATGTAGAATTGTTTTAGCTGATATGGTTTGTTTGTGCTTCTATTTGAAGCTGAAAATTGTCCTTTCAACATCTGGTAAGTTGTCTGGAATTTTGATGATGATTGCATTGAATGTTGATGTTGATTGTTTTTCTTTGGATGGATAGTTTTACTCTGTTAATCTTACTTACCAATGAGCAGGGGAGATCTTCCTAGACTTTCCCCAGGCATAAAGATAAACAATCTACAAAAATACAGCAGAAAACTGAAAATCTTCTGCATAACAAAGGACCACCATCATTTTGAAAATGTAACAGTGTAGAGAAAGCTAAAATACTTTCACCAACTACACAGCCAAATAAACGCTAATATTCAAACTCACAAAGAAGTCAAATGAAAAAATTAGATATCAAGAAAATATACAATCAAAATAAAACACACATTCAATTCTAAATTAAGAATTATTTTTTATTTTTATTAATTGCAGTTTATTCACATTGTATCCCAGCTGTAGCCCCCTCCCTCTCTCCCATCTCCTCCAAATCCCACCCTATCTCTCTCTTCTACTGTGCACCTCCCCAAGTCAAATGATAGGGTAGGACCTCCTCCCTTCCATCTGACTCTAGTCTATCAGGTGTCATCATGACTGTCTTCTTTGTCTTCCTCTGTGGACTGGTAAGGCTGCTACCCCCTTAGGTGGACGTGATCAAAGAGCCAGCCCATGAGTTCTTATCATGTCACTATTTGCAGATGATATGATAGTATAAATGAGTGACCCAAAAAATTCTACCAGGTGACTCCTACAGCTGATAAACCCTTTCAGCTAAGTGGCTTGATACAAAATCAATGAAAAAAATCAATAGCCCTCCTGTATACAAAAGACAAAAGGCTGAGAAAGAAATTAGGGAAAACAACACCCTTCACAATAGCCACAAAGGACATAAAATACCTTGGTGTAACTCTAAACAAGCAAGTCAAAGACTTGTATAAAAAAAACCTTTCAGTCTCTGAAGAAATGGAAGAAGATATCACAAGAGAATTCTTAAAGAAATAATTCAAATGGCTGAGAAACATTTAAAGATATGTGCAAAATCGATAGTCACCAGGGAAATGGAAACAAAAAGTAGTTTGGGGTGTGGTCTAAAGAGAGTCACAATGGCTAAGAATATTCAGGCATTGCTGGTAGGAGTACAATAATGTTTAGCCACTAAGGACATATTTGTGGCTTTTTCCTCAGCAGTATGGAGAATGTTCTGCTGCAAGAACCAGCTATATCACTCTTGGGGATATATCCAAAGAATGTTTCATCCTTCCATGGATTTGTGCAAACATGTTTTTGATTGCTCTAATCAACAGAAATTAGATATAACCCAGATGCCCATCAACAGAAGACTAGATAAAGAAAATGTGGACATTTACACAACAAAATAGTACTCAGTCATTTTACAAAGTAAAACATGAAATTTGAAAGAAAATGCATATCTGCAGGCAAACCAGAAAAAAATCAGTCTGAGTATAGTAACACAAGTTCAAAAATACAAATATGGCATGTATCTTCTTACGTGTTAATATTACTTTTAAAGTGAATGATAATGTACAGTACATAAAACCATTTAGGAAACACACAGAATAAGGGACTAGTGTTTGAGAACAAGTAACTAGATCTCCCTAGGATAGGACAATAAAATAAAATAGTTATTTATAGATGGAAGATGGGCTCATAAAGAAGAATTGGTTGGAAGTGGGGAAGAGGACATTATGCAAAGTAATATGAAGAGAAACAGTGAAGATGAAATGTAATTGAATGTTACTGTAGTAACCTAATACAGCAAAAGCTGCCTAAAATATATACATATCTGAAGGTGATCCAAATGAAATAAGACGAGAGAGTCACAACAGGATGTAACTTGTCATCAAATTAAATATCGGTTATATCTACTTGAAGTGGTGGCCAAAGGAGTCTTATTAGAATGCCCAAACAATGCACACTTTTATCAAGATTATAATTTGTTCTCCATAAATTCACTGCAAGTTTCTATCACTGACTACAGCATTTACACAACTCACTGAACATAAATTAAGCTGGTGCCTACATAGAAATTTCACTATATAGGTATATTTATCTATATCTGGATTGATATATATAGAGATAGATAGATAGATAGATAGACAAATAGATTTATTTGTGTGTGTAATCTGTATATATATTTTTAAATTCCAGTAACCAAATTTTGCAAGATTATACATAGGAGGCATCAATTAATTATTTTGTTTGTTTATATGTAAGAATTAACAGTACATTATTTTTTCACTTTCCTACATTCAAAGCCTCTTGCAGTGTTAGCTGTTTTGAAATTTCATGGCTGTGTTTTCATGAATGGATTTTACATAAGTTAGATATCAAATTTTGATTTGCATTATATTGTATATATTTTATTATAATAATATATATAATAAAAATATCATGAATTATATCAGTAGTAAACAGTATTACAGTAAAGTAGAGAAAGTATAGAGATGAAGTACTTTTCTTTTTGGTTGTTTTTAAGAGATAATTGACTGAGTCCAGCCATCTCAAGACTTCTGCTGCCAGGTTCAAAACTGAGTTCATATTCATAGGTCCCAAAACTTACTCCTATCCTGATTCTTAAGGTGATTAATGTTTGTCTTTTAATCAGGAAAGAAAGTAAAGAGGAAAGTGGCTGATAATCTAAGCTAAGCATACAAGTTGTAAATGTGTTCTTTGTCATGACTTAAATTGTATATAAGCAGGTTGACCCATCTTTTGGTCCTGTATAATTCTGAATTTGGTGTCAGACATCCAGGAGGAAATCTGAATGCAAAAGCTGAGTTGAGAACCCGGAACCCGGGTGTCCTGCATAAGGCTGAGTCACCAGTGTTTACTTTGGTCAAAACTCCATGTCAAAGTAAGATTGAAATCTCTCCCTCTGAAGCCCCTACCCTGATGTCCCTCCTCTAGTCCACTGATAAGCGATGTCCTCCTCCTCTACAATCTTACTGTAGCCTATCAGGTCTCATCAAAAATGCCTGAATCTATTTTCCCTGTTGCTTAATTTAGCCACTTTGACTGGTGGAAGTGATCAAAGAGGTAGCAAAGTGATCAAAGAGTGACTGCCCCTGCTCCCCTTACTAGAGGAAATCAAATGTTCAAACTACTTTTCACAACAGCAATCCAAAACAAACAAGCTGGGTTTTTTGTTTTGTTTTGTTTTTGTTTTTGTTTTTTTGATGATCTATAATTTTGTCTCAGACTCTGGTGCTCTCCAAAGTCACTGTGGACCATGATGAAATCATACAGGTTTTTGAAGAAAGAAAGAACCAAACATGTTTTTCACCCACATAGAGGAACCAGGTGCAAAGACCCAGGGCTATGGGATTCCAAGAGTACATGGATGAGAGGCAAATAGAACAATAAAAAGACAACAAATTCAGAGCAAGTCTGGCTACAGAGACAGAAATATCTCAGTACTGTGACCCACATATGTCTGGACTTTGCTGCAGTTTTTGTGCTGGCCCATCATGAGAACCATTGGGTGTGCACAGACTGAGAGCCTGAAGCAACAGGAGGAAGCAGCTTAGCATTAAAAGTCTTCTCTGACATTGTTGAGGTCTCAGCCTGTTGCAGGACCTAAGCCAATAATCTCCTTGGATCTGCCTTGATGCAGGGGACTGTCTCTGTGTAGTGAAGAGCCTGACATGTCCCTTCTTTTGCTTTGCCTCACCCTCCTCCTGCAACCTGTGTATACATCAATTGAGATATCTCTGTTTGGTTGTGACAATTACTGGGAGACAAACACCTACAAGGAGGCAGATGTTAACATCGCTACATTTATCCCCATTTCCATCCCACTTGATGTATCCCAAACTGACAAGATCTTTTTTGACAGAGAACCAAGTCTACAATGGAAGTTCGACCTGTGAGTACTTGCTTGAATGTGCTATGGTTGTTCTGGTTAAAAGTTAGTACATGACCTGCTAAACACATGTGATTCCATTGAGAATAATGAACTAGATACAGAACAATGTGAAAAGCAGTTACACATTTTTTCTGCTTCATTGTGCCTCTGCAAACATTTCCACTTTTCTTTGTTATGTTTCCAGTCAGAAAGAAATCAGGGATAGAAAAAGAGAACAACTTTTGTGTCAATCCATGGTGCGATTTCATGGTGAGACTTACATATTTTTAACACACTGACTCTAATATGTCAAGAAAAGTTTCCATTCTTCTCAGGTCTATTTGGCCATCTAAATGTCTTATGCTTGAATATCTGTTTCTTTCCAGAGACTTGGAGAGTTTCTGCTAAAGTGAACTTGAGTATCCCTATGTGCTCAGTACAATTCTTAGAATCTCCAGTTTCATGTGTTCTGTCTTTAGTATCTTTAAAGTATCTCAGAGTTTAGACACTGTGGTCATACTTATAACTTATTTATTTATCACTGATTTTGTAATGTAGTGTTCTGAAATTCATGTCATTTATGCCCATATTCTGTTCTCTGCTTAGTTAGCTCTGCTGGAAACCCAATGTTCTCTGATTTAATTGGAGGTTTTATGATTTTAATTTGCAACATTTCTATCTGTCTTTGTCCTCCCTCACAATCTCAGTTTTGTCTTATTGTTTGTCTTTTATTCTACTCAGTCTTTCATGTGTACAGCTGTTTATTCTTTCCTTCTTCTGAGTTCTCATGGAGACTCCTGATCCTTGTCTCGATACCCCGTTGAATTCATTGCTTGGTTCTTTCTTCTTTTCTGTTGTTCATCTTTTTACTTTCTGAAATATTCATCTGCCACTTTATATCTCTGAGAAACTGTATGGTAGGTTGTTGGTTATTATGATAAGTGGAGGAATCATTAGGACTTTTCATATTCCTGTTTTTCAGGTGATGCTATAATTGGTACATATGTTCATTTGAACATCAGTGTTAGGAATAGGATGGTCCTTTGCTGAAAAGTCCCTTCATGAAACTTCAATACATATTTCCTCTCTGAGTAGGAAACAAACATACTAGCCTAAGGTCCTGTTACTTGTATTGTTATGGAGTACTTGCATAGAAAAAAAAAGCCAAAGAATGTCTTTACTTATTATATTCTGGAAGTAAAGAACTCTTAGGAATGCTTTCACAAGATAGAGTTCAACTATGGTTTCATAGTTCAGCCACAGAGATAAGGAATCCCAAAACAGGAGGAAGAAAAGAGCCCATCCTCAGATATAGATAAAAGACAGAAAAGACCGAATTGTTAATTGACTGGTCTTAATCTAGATTCTGTTTGACATGTGATAGGTGGATCAAGTCTCAACTCCTTGAAGTTTAAATCAGAGTTGTTTAAAGTTTACACACAGATATACAAGTTCTAAATATATTAACATGACCACAATCTATAAACTACACTGAAATTCTCACTGTAGGAAAAGCAGGTAACAAGTGTCTGTAAACAGTTGGAGTAGACTGATGTTTTACAGATAAGCTTGGGTACCAAAAAAGGATGGTTCTGGGCTAAAAACAAACAGCCTTTCCTTTCTCTGAATATTTTTTTCTCCTTTTATTTTTATTTTTTTTTTCAATGCAGTTTATACAGGAACCTTGAACAATCATCTGACCCTGGGGAAAGCCAGCCCACAGCTTAAATAGCCTCTGGGTAGCCAACCACAGCGTGTCTCGTGGACAATGCGGATAGGTCCACATACACGGAAGCAAGCCAGATCCTCAGCCTTAGCCAAATGTGGAGTTGTTTGTGACAGAGAGCACCCAGCATCGGGAAGGTAGAAGGCGGAAACCAGCTCCATCTTTAGGGCGCAGCATTTCGCAGCTCTCTACAGTTCCCCCTTTTTGTTTTAGACGCATCAGGCAAGAGTAGAGGTCTGATCTCTGATATTAAAAATAAATTGAGACTTTGTACCAATGTTCATTTAGGTGTCATCCACCCAAAGAGCATCAGACCCGTCTGATACCTTTTTCTCAGAGGCGGGACCTGGAGCATCAACTTGCATGCAATCAGATTTGCTCTTCTCTGGGTCCAAAGCGGCTGGCCCTGAGTGCAGTGCTTAGCCTTGCATCCTGAGTGTAACATTGTAGCTTTTTATGGTAGCCAACCATGCTTGGGGAGACTGTCCTGCTTCAATGGCTGTAAAGGCCTGAATGATCATGGCTGCATTACGCTGTTGTGAGACTCTAATCTTGCATATACACCACAGGCAAACCAAGGAGACCAATACCAGAAGGCCTGCTAAAGCTCCCATGCCCGCCCATTCCTTCAGATGATTCATGGCTGCAGCAGTCCATGATGATAATCCTGTGGCTAGTCCTACGTCCACTCTGGTAGAATTTACCATGACAATGGCCACTCTCAGCTGCTCCATCGTAGTATCAAATTCTCCAGTCCAATTACCTAAAATATAGCTAGACAATTGTTTAGACAGATTTGCAGCACAGGAAAAATTCTCATGTTGTATGCTAGTGACACAAAGTCCAGCATACTTTCATTGACGGCCAAGTTGAGCGATTTGCCATAGGGTATCAATTTGCTCCTGCACGAGGTCAATCCTCTGATTGAACACCATCAAGCCTCATTTTAGTTGAGCATTAATTCCTTTTTGTACATCTAAGGCATGAGCTACATTGGCTAAAAGATTATTCAGGGTCTGAGCCGTCTGCACAGTATGACTCATGGCTAATGCCGCGGTGGTAGCTCCAACAGCCACCAATGAGATGGCAGTAAAAATGGAGACTGTAGTTCCAAGATTCCTTTTCTGTCTGAGGAGAGTCATAGTGTGAGGAGCATCAATGGGCACAGGCACCCAGCGAGGTATGCGAGTAACCAGGGCATACCTAAATTCACTAGTATTCCAGCATTGGGCAAAAAAGCAAGTATCATTACCACAATTACTTGGCTCTATCTGGCTAATAATGAATAAAAATGGGGAATAAAAACAAACAGGTGTGTGCTTATAGGAAATATTATGAGAAGCCTTAACCCCCTCGTTGGAACATTCTGCATCAGTTCTAGAACTAGCAGTGGTGGTGTCCGAGGTCTGAGTAGGTTCAGGAGACCATTGCCCCCAGGGGTGAGATGTGCTCCATGTAAATTGACTAACTCCATGTTTTCCTCCACTTTTGAAAGTCATTTCAGGTTCTTAAATTATTTTTCCCCCTTTTTTTAATTTTTTTTAATTTTTCATCAATTACACTTTATTCATTCTGCATCCCCCCATAAACCCCTCCCTCCTCCCCTCCCAATCCCACCCTCCCTCCTCCCTATGCTTGCATGCCACTCCCCAAGTCCACTGATAGGGGAGGTTCTCTTCTCCTTTCTGATCTTAGTCTATCAGTTCACATCAAAAGTGACCGCATTGTCCTCTACTATGGCCTGATAAGGCTGCTCCCCCACAGGGGGAGGTGATCAAAGAGCAGGCCAATCAGATTATGTCAGAGGCAGTCCCTCTTCACATTACTATGTAACCCAATTGGACTCTGAACTGCCCTGGGCTACATCTGTGCAGGGGTTCTGAGTTATCTCCACGAATAGTCCTTGGTTAAAGTATGAGTCTCTGGGAAGTTCCCTGTGTTCAAATTTTCTTGTTCTGTTGCTCTCCTTGTGGAGACCCTGTCCTCCCCAGTTCTTACTATTTCCCAGTTCTTACCTAAAATTCCATTCACTCTGCCCAACAGTTGCCCATCAGGCTCAGCATCTGCTTTGATAGTCTGTAGGGCAGAGGCTTTCAGAGGCCCTCTGTGGTAGGTTCCTGTGTTGTTTCCTGTTTTCTTCTTCTTCTGATGTCCATCCTCTTTGCCTTCCTTTCCGGATGGGGATTGGACATTTTTGTTAGGGTCCTCTCTCTTGCTTAGTTTCTTTAGATGCACAGGTTTTAGTGGGTTCGTCTTATGTTGTATGTCTATATGAGTGAGTATATACCATGTGTGTCTTTTTGCTTCTGGGACAACTCACTCAGGATGATCCTTTCCAGATCCCACCATTTACCTGCAAATTTCATGATTTCCTTATTTTTCATTGCTGAGTAATATTCCATTGTGTAGATGTACCACAATTTCTGCATCCATTCTTCAGTTGAGGGGCATCTGGGTTGTTTCCAGCTTCTGGCTATTACAAATAAAGCTGCTACAAACATGGTTGAGCAAATGTCCTTTTTGTGTACTTGAGCCTCTTTTGGATATATGCCCAGGAGTGGTATGGCTGGATCTTGAGGAAGCGCTATTCCTAGTTTTCTGAGAAAGCACCAGATTGATTTCCAGAGTGGTTGTACAAGTTTACATACCCACCAGCAGTGGAGAAGGGCAGCATGTGTTGTCACTTGAGTTTTTAATCTTGGCCATTCTGATGGGTGTAAGGTGAAATCTCAGGGTTGTTTTGATTTACATTTCCCTAATGGCTAGTGAAGTTGAGCATTTCTTTAAGTGCTTCTCTGCCATTCGGTATTACTCTACAGAGAATTCTCTGTTTAGCTCTGTTCCCCATTTTTTAAGTGGATTACTTGGTTTGCTGCTTTTCAGCTTCTTTAGTTCTTTATATATACTGGATATGAGTCCTCTGTCAGATAAAGGGTTAGTGAAGATTCTTTCCCAATCTGTAGGCAGTCGCTTTGTTTTGATGACGGTGTCCTTTGCTTTACAGAAACTTTTCAGTTTCATGAGGTCCCATTTATTGATTGTTGCTCTTAGAGCCTGTGCTGTTGGTGTTCTGTTCAGGAAGTTTTCCCCTGTACCAATGAGTTCTAGGGTATTCCCCACTTTTTTTCAAGCCGATTTAATATGTCTGGTTTTATGTTGAGGTCTTTGATCCACTTGGACTTCAGTTTTGTGCAGGGTGACATGTATGGATCTATTTTCATTTTTCTACATGTAGACATCCAGTTAGACCAGCACCATTTGTTGAAGATGCTATCTTTTTTCCATTGTATGGTTTTGGGGTCTCTGTCAAAGATCAGGTGTCCATAAGTGTGTGGGTTTATTTCTGGGTCCTCTGTTCAGTTCCATTGATCCACCATTCTGTTTCTATGTGGGGCAGGGTTTTGATTTAATCTGTTCAGGAGAATAAAATCATCCAACTAGAGAATATGGAGACCACTGGACAGGTGAAAGTTCTGAAGAAAATGACAGACCACCAAAAGAAAATGTCACAAGAGAAGGAGTAAACTGGCCAACTGGTATTACTCACCTTCATGTTGCATCTTCTGCCTTCTACAGACATAAGTGAAAATTGTCTTCATGTGATTGCTAAAGAACAATCCAAAATCCCTATCTCATATAAGAAAAGCCAACTGGTAAGAAACAGAGGAAAACAGAAAAATAAGGGATGATTCTATTGTCACAAATCTCATAATCTTCTGGCATGATGTGACTTCTGTACTTACCACAAACTTCAATAATCAAGAATGTGTACAGTGTTTATAAAAGAATGAGAGGGTGAGAAAAAAAAGCCAAAAAACATAAGTCTAAAATATAACCAAGTTTAAATGAAAAGACCTAAGGAAAGTCTAGCATGAAAAATGTGCACTGGATCAGAGATACCTTTGATTTTCTAATTGATACAAATTAAATAAACACAGAGGTCACAACTGCTACAAGACAAACACTAAGTGACACCTAAACTGTTATATTTCTGGCCCTCCAGCTACTACTAACCTCCTTTACAGAGAGTTCTTTTGCTCTGGAAGTCTCTTGGAAAATGGAGGTGATCATAAAGATGAGCTACAGCTTGCAGTTGCTCATGTCCCCCTGTGGTTTCAGGCACAGCCCAGCCCTTTCCGACACTCACACACAAAAAATGTTGGAGAATAATTTAGTATCTGTTTTCTGTTGCATGAATTATGTCACAGGATGTGGAATCTGCCCTATCCACTTATTTAAAACCAGGCACACCTGACAAAATTCTGCATCTCAGAAATTCCTCTTGTACCCTGGAATTGAATTTCTCTAAATCATGACATTGTGACTGGTGGTAGTTGAAAGCTTAAAAATACATAAGCAAGTATTGCTGAAAGGTGACCAACACCACCTCTTTTCTTCCAGTTTCAAAACAATTTGTAAAATTTGGTACACAGAGTGTATATGAAATACAACACTCATCATTTCTAGAAATGAGACCTTCAGTTTTCCAATCTGTCCACTGCAAAACCAATGCCTGTGTGTGCACACTAGATACTGATATTATAAGCACCACAACTTTCTACTGCCCAGACTGCAAAATCCTCACTTCTCTGGACAATCAACACTCAGGAAGGGTTGGAGGCCAAGGGTCTCTGCTGAGATCACCACATGGAGACCAACAGAACAACAGCCTGAACCAAAGTCTGAACTACAGTCCATCTCATTCAAAGCAAATGAGGCTCTGTTAGCTCAGCAGCCTGCTCTTCCTGGCCTGGAGAAAATGGCCCCACACTCAGCATGACATGGCCTCTGGACTCTCTCACAGCGCTTTAGAGCTACATCAGAGGAAAATCCCAGAACAAACCCGTAAACTACCTCCCACTGTTGCTCCTGACTGCTAGGCCTGCCCAGAGTACATCATTAGCTTGAACAATAGAGCTGAGTCTCAGATCAGTGGTAGCTCCTCTACCAGTGGATCGAAGATAAAATGATGAAGATAGCAGAGGTATTCTAGTTTTGCCCCAACCCCTAGGGGCACACAGAACCCTAGTGTTGTTTGTTACAAAAGAATGGAAATCCCAATTATTCGATTTTAAAACCTGCTAGCACAGAGAGGCAGAGAAAGCACCCATCTGACCCTGATACTCACCTCACCTCCAAGAGGAAAAAGCCCCAAAAGCTCACCAGTTCAGATGACAGCTCAGAGGGAATAGTCCAAAGGAACCCAAGGACAAAGGCTTTCTAGCTCAAAGCTCAAAAAGTCCAAAATCTACCACGCTAAAACTCCTTCCACTTTTACACTCTATCTTAAATACATTTCAGCTGAAAGTTCCACTTACCCTTTAATTCCTGTCAGCTGGTTTCTTGCTTTGCCTCTTGACCTGGGTTAACATTATTTAATCCTGTGCACAGAGATCTTTTGAATTAAAGGTATGTTCTAGGGTTGACGGAACCAAACTGTAATCACCTGTTTACAATAAATTGTAAGTTCATGGAATTAAGGATTGTGTTAGGGCTCACCCACACCAAACAAAGCACATGTTTTACAGTTCACAATCTAAGGGATCACAATGAGATCAAGTATCCTGCAATGTCCTCATCTTGGAAATGTTTTAAAATACAATCTTCCACTTTCCCAGGGCACCTGCTCATCTTCCAAGATACAGGTCATTTATGTTGCACATCCCATTACATGATCAGTGTCCAGTGCAGTCATCTCTACCTCATAGTTGTGAAGTCCTTCAGCCAACCTTCAGTCAAAGCCAAACAGTAACAACCATTAAAGAAACAAATGACCATGAATTTGAAAACAAGAAGTAGTTAATGGGAGCTAAATGAAAATGACAAATAAAACAAAAAGCATGTAGCAGGTCCTAAGTATGTTGGAGTAGAAATTTTAATACAGATGGAGGAGAGAACATAGTCAGACACAGGAATATCTGGAACAGTCTAGAGTTGACATGACCTTGGGCCATGTGAGAAGAGAGGATAGAGGGAAGTGGAGATCCAGAACAAAAGGTCAGGAGGGTAAATGATAAATGAAAAAGACCAGATAACCAAAATGGTTGGAATACATAAGGAAGGACAGCTGGGAGGAGTGCAGCTCAGCTCCTGGGCTAGAGACCTGGATATGACACCCATAACTTGTTACCGGTAAGGACTGAGGGATGCTGGGAGAACCTGACAGCCACGTCTGCTTTGATTGTTATGTAGGCACCTTAACCATTCATCCCAGCATTAAGAGTAGAGAGGAATGAAAAGGTTAAAATGATTTAATTATAACCTTAAAATTATTTTTAAAAGTTGAAAATGGCCTTATGGTCCAATATTCTTCAAAGACTTCAAATAAGTATTACTCACAACTTTTTTTCTCAGGTTGTGCACTTTCAAATGGGGGGAGGGAAAACATGCCTGTTAGTCCCTACCACAGCAGTTTATCCAGAATTTCTGTGTTGTTTGAATTCGTGTAACTATAGAAATTTCCTTCCCAGAAACAAGTTCAGCAACTAATCCATATTCTTGATTCCCTTTTTGTCTGACTCCCCACAAATGTACAGTTTTTACTTTTATTGAAGGTCTAAAATTTATTACCTGACTCATTACTATCTTCCCTCCTCCCCCTCCCTTTCTGTGTTGTGACAAAACCAGCTTCAAAGTAGGTCAGTGAACTCAATTCTTACACAGGTACCTCTTTATTTGTAATTGCTAACCTCCAAAAAATATCAGAGTGCTCAATGGATATTCATTTACTGGTGTGTTTTACTTCACACTAACCAGTCAGGGTCCACCTAAAACAAGCTGCAGGACAATGTTCTAGGCACTGGGCAGTAGGGGCAGCATTCAGTGCTCAAGAAATTCTCAGTTACTTAACATGTGAAAGTTTGATCTACAGGAGACATTGCTTTCAACAAAAATGAATATCAAACCACTAGAGAAAGAGAAATGAAATTCTTAATGACTGGGGATTATCAGAGAATATTAATAAGGGACTAGAGCAGTGATGCATCAACAAAATAAAATTTAATAATACCAACAACTGACTTTTTAAAAAAATTATTTATTTATTTATTTATTATGTATATAATGTTCTGTGTGCATCTACACCTGCATGCCAGAAGAGGGCACCAGATCTGATTATAGATGGTTGTGCCCCATGTGGTTGCTGGGAATTGAACTTGTGACCTCTGGAAGAGCAGCCAGTGCTCTTAAACTCTTAAACTCTTGAAAAATATATAGGCATACTGACTTTGAAAAACACAGGCCATTTTCTTGCAGAGGGAAAGCCATTAATAAGATACTGTTTGATGTTGTCCCTGTGTTGAATATTAGCTGCTGAAACCTGTAACCTGACAGACACAGCTTTATCCCATAACCTGTGTCTCAAATTAGAACTGACAGTACTGTGTCAATGAGGATTGTACATATAAGCATAGGACAGTTCCTTAATTTGAAATTCAATATTTACTGGATCAAGGTACCTGACCCAAATTGTACACCCACAAATTTGGTCTGCTTTCATTTGCATTCATGAATTAATAAATACATGTTGGGAATTTACAAATTAAAAGGACATCACCCTGGCACATTTCTAGACAATCCTGGTGAGCAAACATGTGTATCTCAGGATCCTATTATCTAGCAGGCCTGGTTAGCAGACTACTTATCAGTGGATTGTTTTACAGGCAGTCCTCCCTCAGCCAAATTCTAACTGGTCCACTAGTTTCTCAGGAATAGGAAATCCTTTACATCATCAGTTCTACTCTTCTATATGACAGCTTGATATTGGGGTGCTCTCTGACACGGGACTTATCATTTACAACCCCCACAAAATCCAAATGGATCATTTAGAACTTAGAGAACCTACCTGACACCCCCAAAGATCACCAAGAACTAGGACTAAAAAAGAGTCACAGAATAGTGACTCTACCATAAGGCCAGCAGGAACAAAGCCATGGGTCACCATTTCCCAAAACAAGGTCATAAGATTCCCTACCCAAGGAACAGCCTGAGGATAACCACAAGGATGGGAAGGTATCTTATCTCAAAGCGGGGCATTTGTCCTGAGCAACCCACCAACCTTGTAGTAGGACATTCAATGACACAGAAAATACCTAACATTCCTGAGGCCAAGAGATAGCTCTCTCAATGTTAGTTATGTTAGCTAGCCAATCACTTTGTAAAAAGCTTGCCCTTGCTGAACGTCACCCAATCCTGTAACTGTTAAATCAGAACTTTCTGGTCCTTCCTAAAACCCCAGTCAAAACCCTGCCATGCAGCTGCTCAGGGCTCTCCTCTCTGATCCACTGTGTTGGTGATGTTGGAGAGACCCAGCTTAAGCCCAAATAAAACTCTTTGATCTTGCATATGTGTTCTAGCTCCTGGCCATAACATGTGGGGTCTCATATTGGATCCTCAAGGCTCCCAAACACCCCTGGTACAGGGAACTGAACAACAGCCAATAAGTGAGCACTCTGTCTGTATCTGTGTTTCTCTAGGTTTTTTTTGGACCTTGAGGCAAAATGTGTAATTTATGTGGTCAGAAAGGTTAGAGCCGATGCTCTGGACAGCTGTGGGCCAGAGGAAGCCTGGAAAGAAGGGGCACATCTGTAAAGGGAGTTAAACACCAAGTTTTCTGTGATCTCTGGACCTCAGAGAGGATGAATGTGCCCCTATCTGTAAAGGGTGGTAGAGTACCCAGTTTTCTGTGATCTCTGGATCTTTGGACAATGACAATGCAGGTAGCTGTTGCATCAGAGATTCGCTGATATCCTACTTTCATTTTTTCCACTGCAGGAGTGGTGGGATATGCTGTCTGGATCTGTGTATTTTTTCTGCTGCACAAGCAATGGGATCTAGCTGTCTGTGTCTTGTTTAACTGTTTTTACTCTCACTGCCTTTTTTTTTTTGTCTCTGGGACTGACTGAGGCCATGGGACAGAATCCTTCTATTCCCTTTAGACTTGATTCTTTTGCATTTCAGGGAGGCTTGAGCTGTTCTCCACAGGCTCCAGTGAGAGTGGCGAGGAGGTGCCAAGGGATTGATACAGTATGTGGAGCCCCAGGTTTGGCACCTCTGCCAATGTGCTCTTGTCTCTCCTCTGGCAGAGTTTATTCACTACTCTGGCCTTGGGTCTGGAAGATCTTGGCAACTGCTCTGGACTTTGATCTGGCAGAGGTTTGCTGCTGCTGTGGTCTCTGGTCTGGCAGTTTGACTGGTGCTTTGGCCTCTGGTCTGGTAGAGATCAACAGATATGTTGCTGCTCCATTCTCTGGTCTGGCTGAATGCAGGTCACCATTCCAAACTCTGGTGTAGTTGGGTGGATCCTAATTTGGGGGTAGGCCACCACTAATGGAACAAGATAGAGGGCCCATAGAGAGACAGGCCACTGTTGTGAGTTTTGTTATTTTCTTCTTCCATTCTCTTTCCGCACATTGTACCCAGTACATTTTTTTCTTGTGTTGTCCTTTCATGGTTTTGTTTGCTTTTGATGGTCTTAGTGGGCCAGTGACCAAACAGCTATGCTCCATGGTGACTTTGCCTGCCTCATGCTCTCAGCACTACAAGCTGGGGAACCTCTAGTTGCCAGTGGGAGCACACATTTCCACATGGTTGACTGGGAAGACTCAGTTGGAGAGGTGTCTGTGTGCAGAAAATCCTGCTGGCCTGGCCCTCGTTACCTCCTTGCTTCCTCTCTGAGGAAAGTCAGTAACTTTACTGAGAGCTGACCTAACCGAGGTTAGCTCTGACTTGGAACAATGATTACCAAATATGCTCTTAACCGAAACGTATTGTGGTTATTAGAGTTATTATTATTTGGTTAGAGTCCTCTGTAGCCCAGCCTGGCCTGAAATTAAACAGCTCTAAGATGACCTTGAAATTCTGATCCTTCTGCTCCAACTCTTATTAACTGAGCTACGCCCCAATCCCCCAAACTTCTTGCTTTGAACCATAGGTGGCTTCAACAAGGAAGTGGACAGAATTGAAAAAGAGAAGGCTTGGCTCCACTGAGCTCCTGGGTCTGTGCCAGTATACTGGCACTTTGCCAAGAATACCCACCTGAGCACCTTGACATGTGACTTATTAGCCTGGCTGCACTTATGAGATTGTTGCTTGAGAACCAAGCCAAATCTTTTTTAGGTGAGGTCTCAGTCTGGCAACTAGAAGAATTTTGTTAGAAAATCTTAGGAAGCACATGCATGATTGTGGTTTGTATGGGTGGAGAAACTCTGTCAATATGCTCCCCAAAGTGCTAAATTCGGGGGTGGGATAGATGAGGCATTCACCATGTCTGGGTATCTACCCCTCCTCACCCAGAAAATGAGTTGCTTTACTTAACCACTGGTGCAAGAAAAAAAATAGCTCGAATGCATTTTGGGTTCAAAGTCTAGAAGTGAGGCAGCAGGGGTCCTTTTAGCAATGCTTCCACAGAATTTCATCCATTCAAGTGCAATGATTGTAAATTCACACTGAGCAAGGAAGGAAGAAAATGGGAGGGAAGGGAAAAGGAGGGGAGGAGAGAGGAAGGGAGGGCAGGGAAGGAACATTTTCAAAATCTTTCTGACAAAAAAACAGAAAGAAAAAATCCTGCTTAATGAAGTTCCACCTTTTGTGTGTATGCTCAAGAATTCTTAAGTTGTGTTTATTTGTACATCCTTTCACCATATTTAGAATATACTAAATATACTAAAAGCTTGCTGAATAGTGGTGTTTCAATGTCTTCTTCATATTTCAACTGAATTATGTTTGGGCCCAAATCTAAACCTTATCAATATTTGGAGGTTTCTCTTGTTTTGAATGTGTGGTTTTATTTTCTTCATTAACAGTGTGTACTCAGTCCCTTACACCAAGGTCATCATGCTTGGATCTCTAAAAAAGTAATAACAATAAATAATACTAATAATGTTAATGTATAAAATGAAAGTAACTGAGTGCATTGTACAATGATTTCAGATGCTCTTTTCAGACAGGACATTTTATTGTGAAAGTTTTTTTCATGAGGCAAAAAATGCCTGTTAAGCTTAGGGATTGTTTACAACATTCTCTTGAAAACAAGGTTCAAGATGAATCCTGAAGTCATAAAATCAAATGATGTACAGAGAGGACATAATCAGCTTTGCTGATATGGTCAGCATAAGTATGGCAGGATGCAAAGCCCAGGACATTTTCAGCGCATCTGACCTCTCATAAAACTTAATGAAAACATAGATTCTTTCTAGAAAATTAACATTTACATGAAACCAACTATGTATAAAGCAGGTATAAAGTGAATGTCAGGAGAGGGACCAGGTTAAAAACTAATACCAAATAAGTAGAACTGTTGCTGTATCTGTAATTTCTATCTCATTTGGAAGACAGAAAGGAAGACTGTTAACCCCTGTATTTAAGGCAGAGCATCTGCATAAAGAAAAGCAATACTTTGCTTCTCCTGATCTTTTTATTTCTCCAACTCATCCTTCTTCTTCTTTACATCACATCACATATAGCAAATGTTCTACCTCTGAGCTGTGTTCTTAGCTTCTGTACAAAACAGGCAGATACAAAGTCTTTGCATATGATAAAGCAGATGTGAAACATCACTAAAGCTTAAAGAAAGTAACTTGTTATGGGATAAATGAAAGAGAATACAGAGAAGGCAACAGGCATACAGGAGGCTGTCCTATTAACAGCAGTAATGGATCAAGATAAAAATACTTCAAAGAGAAGTTTATTACAGATGGCACAATGGGTGGCATTAACAAATAAAATCCTATGTGCTCCCATCCTCTAGGTGGAAATTCTGCATTACTATCAGATTCTGAAGACTTTGTTAAAGGAATTTACTGTTTACAATGTTATTTGTCCTTCCCCAGATAGTTCCTATTTGTGAATTAGGTACCCAATACTGTGCTAAGTCCTGAACACACAAAAATGATTGATGCAAACACCACTCTTTTTCTATAAGCTTACAGTCTTATGGAGTAATCCACCATAAACAAAACCATAGACCATGCATAGAAATGTATACATCACTATACATTCCACTATGAAATCTAAAAGAAAGGAAGAGGGACCTAAAACCCCAGGAGGGATAAAGAACATACATATTCAAAGGCTGAGAGGTGAGAACATTTTATTTCAGTAGGGAAAATGAAAGAAGCTGAATTTGTTTGGAATATACTAGGGAAGAAGGAATAATAATAATAATAATAATAATAATAATAATAATAACAATAAAAGATTAAAGAGGAAGCCAGAGGGGTGAAGAGATGACTCAGTGATGAAAAATACCTCCTTTGGGGCTGGAGATATGGCTCAGCTGCTCTTCCAGAGGTCATGAGTTAAATTCCCAACAACCATATGGTGGCTCACAACCATTTATAACGAAATCTGGTGCCCTCTTCTGGTGTTCAAGTATATATGCAGGCAGAGTATTGTATACATAATAAATCTTAAAACAAAAAATATCATTCTCTGCTTTTTTCTTTTTTTTTTTGCAGAGTTCTTAGAATGTCCATGGTGGTTGGCAATCTTCTGTAGTTCCTGTTTCAGGGAAATTGATGCCATATAACCTTCTGGGGTATAAAGCACCCATGTGGTACACTTATATACATACAAGAAAATACTCTTATCACTCATCTATGAAAAGATAAAAATACCCCCCTCAAAAAAATGGTCAGTGGGTGTGACAGCTCACAGCAGATCTCAGTGAGTTCGAGGTCATCCTGGTCTACAGAGCTAGTCCAGTCCAGGCAAAGCTATACAGGGAAACCCTTTCTTGAAAAGCAAAACAAAACAACAACAAAACAAAAATAAACAAACAAAAAAGATCATAAAGCAAGTGTGGTGACACATGCCTGTAAATGGAGCATCAGGAAGGTCAGGAATCATGGTCAACCTGGACTATATGAAACTTTGTCTCAGAAGCAAAACAGCAGCAGTAACAACAAAACTGCACAAGAAGCTGAGTGTCTGGGATGCTTTGGGACATTGAAATTTTTTATCTTAATTCCTGGCTACATAGGAAGCTATTGAGGAGTGTGCTGTCTGAATGATATCTTTGAAAATCTGGTCCCCTGTTGGAGGAACTATTTTGGAAAAATTAGGAAGTGTGATTTTGTTGAAGAGGTGTGTCACTGTGGGTGGGCTTTGAGGTTTTAAAATCCGACACCATTCTCAGTTAGCTCTTTGCCTCATACTTGTTGATCAGGATGCAGGTTCACAGCCACTGTTTTCTCAGGTGTTCTGCCTGCCATTCCTGTCTGCTACTATGGTCCCTGCTGTGATGGTCATGGACTTACCCTCTGAAACTCTAGGTACCCAACCAACTGTTTCTTCTATAAGCAGCCTTGGTCATGATACTTTTCAATCATGGTGATTGAAAAGTAACTAAGACAAGGGGTTTGAAAACCCCTTGTTTTCAAACAAGGGGGAGAGAAAAGGCATCTGAAAGACTCTAACTAGCAGTGTTTTCAAAGCAGATACAAAGACTAGACTCATAACCAAACCTTTGGCAGAGTACAGGGAATCATATGAAAGAAGGGGAGTTAGTATGATGGGGAAAGGATAGGAGCTCCACAAGGACCAAATATATATGGGCACAGGGTCTTTTCTGAGACTGACATTCAACCAAGGACCATGTGTGGATATAACCAGGAACCTCTGCTCGGATGTAGCCCGTGATAGATCAGTAACCAATTGTTTTCCCATAGTAAGGGGAACAAGGACTGTTTCTAACAGGAACTCAATGGCGAACTCTTTGACTTCCCCACCACCCAAGGGAGGAGCAGTCCTGTTAGGCCACAGTGGAGGACTTTGCAACCAGTCCTGAAGATACCTGATAAAACAGGAGAAGATGAATGGGGAGGAGGTTCCCCCGCCTCAGTGGACTTGGAAAGGGGCAGGGTGTAGATGAGGGAGGGAGGGTGGGAGTAGGAGGGAATGAGGGAGCAGGATACAGCTGGGATACAGGGTTAATAAAATGTAATTGATAAGAAAAAAAATTTAAAAAAAGAAAAGAAAACAGGAGAGAAATGAATTGATGTACACTTGGCTCAAAGATCCTTTTGTCCTTTAAAATTAATAGTAAGATTTCAGAAATTTAACACACACACACAAACTTTTCTGGGCTGCCCGGGGATGGGTCCATATGGCATTGTTCTTGATTCCTGGTGTAACTTTTTTTTTTTCAATGCAGTTTATTCAGGAACCTTGAACAATCCTCGGACCCTGGGGAAAGCCAGCCCACAGCTTAAATAGCCTCTGGGTAGCCAACCCAGGCGTGCCACGTGGGCAATGCAGATAGGTCCACATACATGGAAGCAAGCCAGATCCTCGGCCTTAGCCAAATGTGGAGTTGTTCGTGACAGAGAGCACTCACCATCGGGAAGGTGGAAGGTGGAAACCAGCTCCATCTTTAAGGCATAGCATTCCGCAGCTCTCTACAGTTCCCCCTTTTTGTTTTAGACGCATCAGGCAAGAGTAGAGGTCTGATCTCTGATATTAAAAATAAATTGGGACTTTGTACCGATGTTCATTTAGGTGTCATCCACCCAAAGAGCATCAGACCCGTCCGATACCTTTTTCTCAGAGGCGGGACCTGGGGCATCAACCCGCATGCAATCAGACATGCTCTTCTCTGGGTCAAAAGCGGCTGACCCTGAGTGCAGTGCTTATCCTCGCATCCTGAGCGTATCATTTTAGCTTTTTATGGTATCCAACCATGCTTGGGGAGAATGTCCTGCTTCAGTGGCTGTAAAGGCCTGAATGATCATGGCTGCATCACACTGTTGTGAGACTCTAATTTTGCATATATACCACAGGCAAACCAAGGAGACCAACACCAGAAGGCCTGCTAACGCTCCCATGCCCGCCCATTCCTTCAGATGATTCATGGCTGCAGCAATCCATGTTGATAATCCTGTGGCTAGTCCTGCGTCCACTCCGGTAGAATTTACTGTGACAATGGCCACTCTCAGCTGCTCCATCGTAGTATCGAATTCTCCAGTCCAATTACCTAAAATATAGCTCGACAATTGTTTAGACAGATTTGCAGCACAGGAAAAATTCTCATGTTGTATGCTAGTGACACAAAGTCCAGCATACTTTCATTGACAGCCAGGTTGAGCGATTTGCCATAGGGTATCAATTTGCTCCTGCAAGAGGTCAATCCTCTGATTGAACGCCATCAAGCTTCCTTTTAGTTGAGCATTAATTCCTTTATGTACAACTAAGGCATGAGCTACATTGGCTAAAAGATTATTCAGGGTCTGAGCAGTCTGCCCAGTATGACTCATGGCTAATGCCCTGGTGGTAGCTCCAACAGCCGCCAATGAGATGGTAGTAACAATGGTGGCTGTAGTTCCAAGATCCCTTTTCTGTCTGAAGAGAGTCATAGTGTGAGGGGCATCAATGGGCACAGGCACCCAGTGAGGCATGCGAGTAACCAGGGCATACCTAAATTTACTAGCATTCCAGCATTGGGCAAAAAAGCAAGTATCATTACCACAATTACTTGGCTCTATCTGGCTAATAATGAATATAGACATATAGGTGTGGGCTTATAGGAAATATTATGAGAAGCCTTAACCCCTCGTTGGAACATCCTGCATCAGTTCTAGAACTAGCAGTGGTGGTGTCCGAGGTCTGAGTAGGTTCAGGAGACCATTGCCCCCAGGGGCAAGACTTGCTCCATGCCAATTGAATAACTCCATGTTTTCCTCCAATTTTGAAAGTCATTTAAGGTTCTTAAATTATTTTTTCCCTTTTTTCTTAAATTTTTCATCAATTACACTTTATTCATTCTGCATCCCCCCATAAGCCCCTCCCTCCTCCCCTCCCAATTCCACCCTCCCTCCTCCCTCTGCTTGCATGCCACTCCCCAAGTCCACTGATAGGGGAGGTTCTCCTCTCCTTTCTGATCTTATTCCATCAGTTCACATCAAAAGTGGCTGCATTTTCCTCTACTATGGCCTGGTAAAGCTGCTCCCCCCCAGAGGGAGGTGATCAAAGAGCAGGCCAATCAGATTATGTCAGAGGCAGTCCCTCTTCACATTACTATGTAACCCAATTGGACTCTGAACTGCCCTGGGCTACATCTGTGCAGGGGTTCTGGGTTATCTCCATGAATAGTCCTTGGTTAGAGTATGAGTCTCTTGGAAGTTCCCTGTGTTCAAATTTTCTTGTTCTGTTGCTCTCCTTGTGGAGACCCTGTCCTCTCCAGCTCTTACTATTTCCCAGTTCTTACCTAAAATTCCGTTCACCTGCCCAACAGTTGACCATTAGGCTCAGCATCTGCTTTGATAGTCTGAAGGGTAGAGGCTTTCAGAGGCCCTCTGTGGTAGGTTCCTGTGTTGTTTCCTGTTTTCTTCTTCTTCTGATGTCCATCCTCTTTGCCTTTCCGGATGTGGATTGGACATTTTAGTTAGGGTCCTCTCTCTTGCTTAGTTTCTTTAGATGCACAGGTTTTAGTGGGTTTGTCCTATGTTGTATATCTATATGAGTGAGTATATACCATGTGTGTCTTTTTGCTTCTGGGACAACTCACTCAGGATGATCCTTTCCAGATCCCACCATTTACCTGAAAATCTCATGATTTCCTTATTTTTCATTGCTGAGTAATATTCCATTGTGTAGATGTACCACAATTTCTGCATCCATTCTTCAGTTGAGGGGCATCTGGGTCGTTTCCAGCTTCTGGCTATTACAAATAAAGCTGCTACAAACATGGTTGAGCAAATCTCCATTTTGTGTACTTGAGCCTCTTTTGGATATATGCCCAGGAGTGGTATGGCTGGATCTTGAGGAAGCGCTATTCCTAGTTGTCTGAGAAAGTGCCAGATTGATTTCCAGAGTGGTTGTACAAGTTTACATTCCCACCAGCAGTGGAGAAGGGTTCCCCTTTCTCCACAACCTCTCCAGCATGTGTTGTCACTTGAGTTTTTGATCTTGGCCATTCTCATGGGTGTAAGGTGAAATCTCAGGGTTGTTTTGATTTGCATTTCCCTAATGGATAATGAGGTTGAGCATTTCTTTAAGTGCTTCTCTGCCATTCAGTATTCCTCTACAGAGAATTCTCTGTTTAGCTCTGTTCCCCATTTTTTAAGTGGATTACTTGGTTTGCTGCTTTTCAGCTTCTTTAGTTCTTTATATATACTGGATATGAGTCCTCTGTCAGATAAAGGGTTGGTGAAGATTCTTTCCCAATCTGTAGGTGGTCGCTTTGTTTTGATGACGGTGTCCTTTGCTTTACAGAAGCTTTTCAGTTTCATGAGGTCCCATTTATTGGTTGTTGCTCTTAGAGCCTGTGCTGTTGGTGTTCTGTTCAGGAAGTTTCCCCCTGTACCAATGAGTTCTAGGGTATTCCTCACTTTTTTTCAAGCCGATTTAATGTGTCTGGTTTTATGTTGAGGTCTTTGGTCCACTTGGACTTCAGTTTTGTGCAGGGTGACAAGTATGGATCTATTTTCATTTTTCTACATGTAGACATCCAGTTAGACCAGCACCATTTGTTGAAGATGCTATCTTTTTTCCATTGTATGGTTTTGGCGTCTTTGTCAAAGATCAGGTGTCCATAAGTGTGTGGGTTTATTTCTGGATCCTCTGTTTGGTTCCATTGATCCACCATTCTGTTTCTATGCCAGTATCATGCAGTTTTTAAAACTGTTGCTCTATAGTACAACTTAAGATCAGGGATGGAGATACCTCCAGAAGATCTTTTATTGTAGAGGATTGTTTTAGCAATTCTGGGTTTCTTGTTCTTCCATATGAAGTTGAGAATTTTCCTTTCCAGGTCTGTAAAGAATTGTGTTGGTAATTTGATGGGCATTGCATTGAATCTGTAGATTGCTTTTGGTAAGATGGCCATTTTTACTATGTTAATCCTACCAAGCCATGAGCATGGGAGATCTTTCCATCTTCTCATATCTTCTTCTAATTCTTTCTTCAGAGATTTGAAATTTTTTTCATACAAGTCTTTGACTTCCTTGGTTAGGGTTACTCCGAGGAACCTTATGTCATTTGTGACTATTGTGAAGGGTGTTGTTTCCTTAATTTCTTTCTCAGCCCTTTTGTCTTTTGTATACAGGAGGGCTACTGATTTTTTTGAGTTAATTTTGTATCCTGCCACTTTGCTGAAGGTGTTTATCAGCTGTAGGAGTTCCCTGGTAGAGTTTTTGGGGTCACTCATGTATACTATCATATCATCTGCAAATAGTGATAATTTGACTTCTTCCTTTCCAATTTGTATCCCCTTGATCTCCTTCAACTGTCTTATTGCTCTAGCAAGGACTTCCAGCACTATGTTGAAGAGATATGGAGAGAGTGGGCAGCCTTGTCTTGTCCCTGATTTCAGTGGGATTGCTTTAAGTTTCTCTCCGTTCAGTTTGATGTTGGCTATAGGCTTGCTGTATATCGCCTTTACTATGTTTAGATATGTGCCTTGTATCCCTGATCTCTCCAATACTTTGAACATGAATGGATTTTGTCAAAGGCTTTTTCAGCATCTAGGGAGATTATCATGTGGTTTTTTTCTTTCAGTTTGTTAATATGGTGGATCACATTGATGGATTTCCATATATTGAACCACCCCTGCATACCTGGGATGAAGCCTACTTGGTCATAGTGGATAATATCTTTGATGTGTTCTTGGATTCGGTTTGCAAGTATTTTATTAAGTATTTTTGCATCAATGTTCATAAGGGAGATTGTCAGAAATTCTCTTTCTTTGTTGAGTCTTTGTGAGGTTTAGGTACCAAGGTGACTGTGGCTTCATAGAATGAATTTGGTAATATTCCTTCTGTTTCTATTTTGTGGAATAGTTTGAAGAGAATTGGTGTTAGCTCTTCTTTGAAGGTCTGGTAGAATTCTGCACTGAAGCCATCTGGTCCTGGGCTTTTTTTTTTGGATGGGAGACTTTTGATGACCGCTTCTATATCTTTGGGGGCTATAGGACTATTTAGTTGATTTACCTGGTCCTGATTCAGCTTTGGTAAGTCAAATCGATCAAGAAAATTGTCCATTTCATTTAGATTTTCAAATTTTGTGGCATATAGACTTTTGAAGTAAGTCCTAATGATTGTTTGGATTTCCACAGTGTCTGTAGTTATGTCCCCCTTTTCATTTCTGATTTTGTTGATTTGGATGGTGTCTCGCTGCCTTTTAGTTAGCTTGGCTAAGGGTTTGTCTATCTCGTTGATTTTCTCAAAGAACCCGCTCTTGGTTTCATTGATTCTTTGAATTGTTTTACTTGTTTCAAATTGATTGATTTCAGCCCTGAGTTTGATTATTTCCAGCCGTCTACTCCTTCTTGGTGTGTCTGCTTCTTCTTTTTCTAGGGTTTTTAAGTGAGCCATTAGGGTGCTTGAATGAGCTGTCTCGAATTTCTTCTTGAAGGCACTTAGTGCTATGAACTTTCCTCTTAGCACTGCTTTCATTGTGTCCCACAGGTTCGGGTATATTGTGTTTTCATTTTCATTGATTTCTAGAAAGACTTTAATTTCTTTCTTTATTTCTTCCCTGACCCAGCTGTCATTTAGTAACAAGTTGTTCAGTTTCCATGTGTGTGTAGGCTTTTTGTTATTTCTGTTATTGTTGAGGTCCAGCTTTATTCCATGGTGATCAAACAAGATACATGGGATTATTTCAATCTTCTTGTATCTGTTGAGGCTTGCTTTGTGACTCACTATATGGTCTATTTTGGAGAAGGTTCCATGAGGTGCTGAGAAGAAGGTAAATTCTTTTGTGTTTGGGTGTAAAGTTCTGTAAATGTCTGTTAGGTCCATTTGATTCATGACCTCTGTCAGAGACATTGTTTCTTTGTTTAATTTCTGTTTTGTTGACCTGTCCTTTGTTGAGAGTGGGGTGTTGAAGTCTCCCACTATTAATGTGTGGGGATCTATATGTGCTTTAAATTTTATCAATGTTTCTTTCACAAATGTGGGTGCCCTTGTATTTGGGGCATAGATGCTCAGGATTGTGATGTCTTCTTGGTGGAATTTTCACTTGATGAGTATGAAGTGTCCTTCCCCATCTTTTTTGATTAATTTTGGTTGAAAGACTATTTTATCAGATATTAGAATGGCTATTCCTGCTTGCTTCTTGCGTCCATTTGCTTGAAAAGCCGTCTTCCATCCCTTTACCCTCAGGTAATGTCTATATTTGTGACTTAGGTATGTTTCTTGTATACAACAGATTGCTGGGTTTTGTTTACGCATCCATTCTGTTAGTCTGTATCTTTTTATTGGAGAATTAAGTCCATTGATATTGAGAGAGAGTAATGACCAGTGGCTGTTAGATCCTTTGAATTTGATGTTGGCTGTGGTCATACGGTTGTGTCCTTGGTTGCTTTTTGTTTTACTGTAGTGGAGTTATTTATTTCCTGTGTTTTCTTGAATGTAGCTAGCTTTCTTGGGTTGTATTTTCCCTTCCAGTGTCTTCTGTAATGCTGGATTTGTTTGTAGGTATTGTTGAAATTTGTTTTTGTCATTGAATATCTTGTTTTCTCCGTCTATGAGGATTGAGAGTTTTGCAGGGTATAGTAGCCTGGGCTGACATCTGTGTTCTCTTAGGGTCTGCATGATATCTGTCCAGGCCCTTCTGGCTTTCATAGTCTCTGTTGAAAAGTCAGGTGTGATTCTAATGGGTTTGCCATTATATGTTACTTGGCCTTTTTCTCTTGCAGCTTTTAGTATTTTTTCTTTGTTCTGTATACTTACGGTTTTGATTATTATGTGGCGGAAGGATTTTCTTTTCTGGTCTAATTTATTGGGTGTTCTATAGGCCTCTTGTATTCTTATTGGCCTCTCCTTTAAGTTGGGGAAATTTTCTTCAGTGATTTTGTTAAAAATATTTTCTGGGTCTTGGTGCAGGGAATCTTCTTTTTCCTCTATTCTTATTATTCTTAGGTTTTGTCTTTTTATGTTGTCTTGAATTTCTTGGACGGTCTGTGTCAGGAATTTTTTAGATTTCACATTTTCTTTGACAGATACATCTATTTCTTCCATTGTATCTTCTACACCTGAGATTCTTTCTTCCATTTCTTGTAGCGTATTGGTTATGCTAACCTCTGTAGTTCCTGCTTTCTTCCCTAAGTTCTTTCTCACCACACTTTCTTCCATTTTTTTTTTTTTAATTTTTCCAATTCTATCTTCAGGTCTTGAGCTATTTTGTTGGTTTCCTTCCCCTGTCTGACTGTATTTTCATGTTTTTCCGTCAATTCCTTCAGCTGTTTGTTTGAACAATCCACTGTTTCTTTTATTTCGTTCAGTAATTTAAGCATTTCCTCTCTAAAGGCCACATACTGTTTGGCTGCAGCTTCCTCTATTTCTTTTCATATTTTATTTGTTTCCTCTGTTATCATCTTCTTGAGCATAGAAGTTAGGTCGTCTCCTTGAACTTCATTTATGCTGGGGTGTCTATTTGCCCCTGGATAACTGGGTTCTGGGGATGCCATAATGCTCTGGCTTTTGTTGGTTGAACTTTTACGCTGTCCTCTATGGGCTATCTTAGTTGTTTGAATTTAGTTTCTGGTTGTTCCTGGACTGTTGTAGTGGAGAGAATCCCTTTGGCAGGAAGATGGTTTTTAAAAATATGGAACGCTTCACGAATTTGTGTGTCATCCTTGTGCAGGGGCCATGCTAATCTTCTCTGTATCGTTCCAATTTTAGTATATGTCCTGCTGAAGCGAGCCCGAATATGTACATATTAACAGGAATATGTTTCTGGATAACTGGATCAGCTGTTAAGAGTGCATACAGCTCTTGCACTGAAATATGAGTTCATTTCCTGACACACATATTGGGAAGCTCATATACATTGTTTACAGAAATGTCTTGTGTCCAAATCCGTAATTTATTAATTATTTATGCTAGCTCACAACCTTGTAAAATTATTGATACGCTTGAGTATGAGTTTTGTAAATGGAAGGATGCTTGAGCATCAATCAGCTACCCTTTATAATTAACATGTGGAAATTTACATAAGTTTGCATGCATGTGTGTGTTTACATATAAAAACACACATACATGCCTCTAACGATGAGCACTCAGTCATTCAATCACTGCATTATGAATGAACACAAACATCCAAATTCAATTCATCTAATTCTAGCTAAAGAATTATCTGACATTATGTGTACATTTGTATGTACATTTATATGTATATGTACATATACATATATGTAATTCTAAAGTATTGTTTCATTTCTGATTTAAAATCATCAAACATAACTAAAGACATGTTTTAGTATTTAACATGCTTGCCACATAAGCAGGGAAATGTGAATTTGATCATGATAAAATGATGGAAGAAATGTTGGGTGCAGAAAAATAGGCCTGTAATCCAAACTTTATGATCATGAAGACAGAGAGAAGGTATGTAATCCTGTCCACTGATTTCAGCAAAATCAGAAAGTAAAGGTTTCATAGAGATAAAAATAAAGTTGACAACTGAAGAAGAGAACCACAGTTGACTGGGACTTAAGAAGCACATGTGCTTATGTGCATGAACACCCACACACAAGCTCACAGTCACAATAGAGCTAAGGAATTAAAAATTCACAATTATTTTAAAAGTTCAAAGAATCATACCACAAACAATTTTTATAATTCTTTCTAAATAATTCTCTTCATATTAAATATTGAAAAATTTTCAGACCTGTTTGAAGTTGCTTGGCCATTGAATCAGAACTTCATTGATGAAAAAGCCTTGATCTTGTGCACTCTTGAAGACAAACTCTCCCACTTTAAGTAGTAATACATTTCGAAAACTATATGCAATAAAGTTTTGTATATCATACATTTCCATAATATTCGTATTCTCATCAAAGCTTATTTCATCTCCAGCAGCATTTTTTTTTCAATGCAGTTTATTCAGGAACATTGAACAATCCTCGGCCCCGGGGAAAGCCAGCCCACAGCTTAAATAGCCTCTGGGTAGCCAACCCAGGCGTGCCACGGGGGCAATGCAGATAGGTCCACATACATGGAAGCAAGCCAGATCCTCGGCCTTAGCCAAATGTGGAGTTGTTCGTGACAGAGAGCACTCACCATCGGGAAGGTGGAAGGCGGAAACCAGCTCCATCTTTAAGGCATAGCATTCCGCAGCTCTCTACAGTTCCCCCTTTTTGTTTTAGACACATCAGGCAAGAGTAGAGGTCTGATCTCTGATATTAGAAATAAATTGGGACTTTGTACAGATGTTCATTTAGGTGTCATCCACCCAAAGAGCATCAGACCCGTCCGATACCTTTTTCTCAGAGGCGGGACCTGGGGCATCAACCCGCATGCAATCAGACATGCTCTTCTCTGGGTCCAAAGCGGCTGACCCTGAGTGCAGTGCTTAGCCTCACATCCTGTGTGTCTAGTTTTATGTTGAGTTCTTTTATCCAGGTGGACTATAGTTTTCTGTAGGGTGAAAAGTACAGATGTATTTGCATTCTTCTACATGTAGACATCCAGCTAGACCAGCACCAATTCTTGAAGATGCTATCATTTTTCCATTGTATGGTGGTGTTTTCTTTGTCAAAAATCAAGAACCTGTAGGCATATGTGTTTATTTCTGGGTGTTCTTCTCGAGTCCACAGATCCAGCAGTATGTTTCTATGCCAGTACCAAGCCTTTTTTATTGCTGTTGCTCCATAGTACAGCTCAAAAACAGGGATGGAGATAGCTCCAGAAGATCTTTTATTGATTCTATTTCACCAAAGTCTATGAGTCTGTTTTTTTTTTTTTCAGGGTATTTAATCCCCTTGAGAATCCCAAAATTGAGAATTGTAAAACCCTGTTTACTATTGTTTGAGCCATAATACACACCTTTAATCTGAGAACTTTCTGTTAATTGTAAACCTATGATTACACTGTGGTTCACCTAGCCCTAGCACAGATCTTTATTCTGGGAGTCCTCTGTATCCTGGATCTAAACCTCAAGATTATAAAACATTCAGAAAGATGATCAGAACTAGGTTTGCAACCATATATATGTAATACAGAAATCAGCACTTGAATTACACAATAACCTTATGCCTAGGAAAAACATAGATAAGAAACCTGTGAGCTTCATATAACTCTTTTTATATTTTCATGTATACTGCAGATAATAATTACTTTACTCAGTTCATACACTGTTAAACAGCTAGTTTGTTCACCAAGGTTTTAATACTTTTAAAATAGTTCTGGATAGTATTATAGAATGCTTTCTAAACATACACTTAATTTTCAAGATTATACCAATTAAATTGTTTTGAATTCTGCTTTAATGACAATCTCTTTGAAACTCATCATGATATTCAAGGTCCTTGATCCTAACATTAGAGTTAAATTTTATTTCTTCCATGGTATAGAATTTTACCTTTCAAAATTATATAAGACATATATGTATTATATATATATACATGTATATATATATATATATATATATATAGAGAGAGAGAGAGAGAGAGAGAAAGCAAGAGAGACAGAGAGAGAGAGAGTGCCTGGTTATTGTGTAATAAGTTGTTACTGCATTTTAATAATTGTCATGTTTCATCGGTCTTCTATGAGGAAGGCAACAGATACAAAGTTTGTAGAAATGTAGAAATCAGAATGCAGTCAATAATTATGGTGGCTTATTAAGTTGAACAAGTTAGGTTCTTTTTCTAAAGTCCATGACTTCACTCTCCTGGAGTACTTGGCTGGGTTTCTAATACCAGACATGTTTTCCATTTTCTTGGTTGAGTTTTAAGTTCCATTGAACAGATGTTAGTTACCACCAAACTATGAGTGCCGCTATGGAAACCATAGGGATATCTTGCCATGGTAATCACTGCTGTAGTTTATAGGTACAGCTGTGTAACACTGTTGGTTGCTTGCTGACATCATAAGCCCACATAAAAACATCCAGTCCTGTGAAATCTAGTCTGCATGCAGGAGGCTTTCAGGTCAAATCCAAGATGGATTCTCTGAGGCCTGTTTCTGAAGTTCATGTTGGCTTCAAAAAGTGGGGGCTTGCCTTCAAACTCTGGAATAGAATCAAAGGTCACAGCAGCAACCTAATGGTTTTTCACATGCTTTGGACACTGTTCATCTGAAAGAGAATTTTTTCCATGCATAGCACTGGTGCTTTTATTACATAGTAGTCTATGTCCTCTGTGGGGAGCATTGGCGGCCCATGTGTCATAACTTTTTTACAAACTATGTGTATGTTTATATAGACACATACACATGTCTTAGAGATGTCTTATTAATGAAATTCTTTCTGCCAGGGAATGGCCTGAACTTTCTCAAGGTCACTATAGCTATGCATTTTTCAGCCTTATTCATCTTTTCAAAAAGGCAACTCTTGGTTTCTCTCTTTAAATTGCATTTTCTTTAAATGCATCATAGATCTACTCTCTTATTATTATTTAGTCCCTAGTGTTTCTTAGTAATTACAAAGGTATTTTTTATTTTCTCAAGTGCTCTGTATTATTTACTTCCATAGAGAACATTGTCTCCTATAGCCCAGGCTTTTCTCCTGCAATGTAATTACAAATAGTCTTGAATACCAAGACCGGTGTCTGCCTCCTAGTGCTGAGAAGACAGTCCTGAAACTCCTTCCAGGCTGGGCCTTACTGGTCAATGCGAAGATAAATTAGGCCAGTGAATGAGACTTCCAAACATTCTGGCCTTTATTGGAGACTTACAAATGAAGAAGAAACTGTGTAAGAAGTGAGATAACTTATCAGTATTGGAGTTTTTGTATTCACAGCACTGAAAAGGATGGGCAAGAAGAGGGAGGAAGCTTTCATGCTTTGACAGTAGTTGACATTAACAATATGAAGTGAGGTAGTCAATCATAGATGATCAGTAAATGTCCTGATTAGACATTTGTGTGTTCTAGAGCACAGGCATTCAAGAATCAGAATAAAAAAATAACCTTCTGAAGAGGAAGACATGACTGCTCTAAATTGTGTATCACCTGGGTTTTTTGTTGTTGTTGTTTTGGTTGTTTGTTTGTTTGTTTTTGCTTTTCTCCCAGAGTTGTTTGATAACTACCAGGTGAAAAGTAGCTGCAGTTTCACTGACCCCACTGTGAAGTCACACAATAACAATTTCATTTGTTTTCCTAAAATTTCTCTTTAATTGTCAGCATTTTTGGCAGGCTTCCTCCTGTGGACAGATGGTTAACTGCACTGCAAGTTGAATACTGGGCTGTTCAAGCTATCCCACTTGATTTCAGGAGGAGGAGAAGTCCCTGCTCAGTGCTGGAAGACAGAAGGGTAGGCTATTAGACAACAGGCACAATTCTACTGACAAAGAAATCTCCGCAGATCTGGAAATGGTGTGGCCCTTATTCTCCACATATGTACCCAAAGTTCAAGTCATGGAACCAAGGTCCCTGCCGTGAGCATAGCTTCCTCCCTAAGCCAGGCCCTAGTTGCTCTTTGTAATTAGCAAACATGCATTCATTCCTCCTGGGCCAGGAAGCACTATGCTTTGTCTCTTCAGTACACTGTGAGCCTAGGGGAGGTGCCCAGGTCACTCTAGACTCACTGGCCAATCAGAACTTCCAGACCAGGCCTGTAATCAGAGGAAGAGGAAGGTTCTTCCGGGTGCCAGGTTTCAGGTTTTTTTAGGAAGCTGAGCTGGCTGGAATGTTGGGCGTGCTGTAGTCTGAGCTCAGCTGCTGGGTCCTGTGAGGGGATTTCAGGCGACTTCCAAAGAGGCGACATGGTGAGTGTGTGACCGCTGCCCCCAACATGGTGGTGGAGTAGGAGGCTGAGCAGCAGAAGCTGGTGTGGTTTTTCCTTCCTGGGCTGGATGGAATTCTGCAGCCATCAGCTGCTTGTGAGGTCCTTTGTCCTGGCCTTAGGAATGCTGAGCTGTCTTAGTCCCACATGTTACAAGTGGGATGGACTGTGACCAGACTGCATGTGGCGACCTGGGCACTGTTAAGACTCAAATCCGGGGACAAATGGCTGAGGGGCCTATTTAACAGTTCAGAGCAGAATTAGCTACCATTTTGCCCAGAATCCCCGAGTCCCTACCTGGTTACAGGACATGGCAGGCATACCTTGTGCTGTAGCCAAAGGCTCGGACCCTTAACCCACCTGCCCTTCTTTCTGTTATCTATCCAATTTGGTTACCTGCTCTATTTCATCTATTATTTACTGTCATAGTCTCATGGTTTGGCGTGCTCCTCTCCTCTCTCTCCTCACATGGCTCACAGGTGCCTTTCTCTCTATAATAAACTTTCTCCCCACCATATCTAGGAAGAGTCATGTCACTTAATTTAAATTTTTTTATTCACCTTCCATATTCCACTCCTTTCTTTCAAATCCATAGGTCCTTTAGGCTTCAGTTGTTGTTACTGTTTGTGTTGGATTGAGGGGTGCTGCAGGAATTCTCAGCTGTGAGGTAGAGATGACTGCATTGGACAGTGAGAGGGTAATTAAATGTGTACATGCAGGACCCTGTGACGTGTAAAATAAACATGTACCCTGGGAGAGTGGAAACATTTATTAAACTACTACTTTACCAGGCTAAGGCTCTGTCTGCCCCTAGGATGGAAGGGCAGAGCTGAGATTGTTTGTGCTGTGTGAGACACCTGATCTCTCATCCTCCAGTAGAGGATCTGCCAGAGTCCTGAGGCCCAAATGCCTGGTCTAAGCTAATGATGGACTCTGGGAAAACTTCACAACCTGGAAGGAGGAACAGTATAAATTACCTTGCAGAGTCTTTCCAAGATTCATCTCTGGTTCTTCTGTAGTGATGAATATGCAGGACCAGCAGCTATGCCATGGATATCATGGGGTTCGTTGTTGCCAGTCCCGGAAAAGCTGGTCTGCTGAGCTAGGAGAGTCCCATGTGTTAGAGGTGGGATGGACTTTGAGCCAGACTGGATGTTGTGACCTGGGCAGAGGTCCTTGCCCTGTCAGTCTTTCTGAGTGTGGATTCCCTGGAGAGGAGGAGACTCTGCAGCTCTGGCCTCTAAAAGGGACTTTCATTGTCCTGTTTTTGTTGTCCTTGAGGCTTAGTACTGTCTTCTGTGTGTCTTTCTGGGTCTGTGTTATTTCACTCAGGAAGATCTTGTTGCACCCATTTGCCTGCAGATTTCATGATTTTCAATGGCTGGGTAATATTCTTCTGTGTAAATATATCAGTTTCTTTCCCATTCTTCGGTTGAGAGGCATATAGGTTATTTCCAGTTTCTGGTTACTAGAAATGAAGCTGCTATTAACATCGTTGAGGAAATGTCCTTGTTGTATGTTGGAACATCTTTCATATGTATCCCCTGGAGTGGTATAGCTGGATCTTTAGGTATGTCTTTTCCCAGTTTTCTGAGAAAGTGCCAGATGGATTTCCAAAGTCGTTGTAAAAGTTTGCTCCCCTGCCAGCAATGGAGGACTGTTCCCCTTTCTGCACATCCTTGCCAGCATGTTTTGTCACTTCAGGTTTTGATCTTAGTTATTCTGACAGGTGTAAGATGGAGTCTCAAAGCTAATTTTGATTTGCATTTCCCTGATGAGTAAGGATGTTGAGCATTTCTTTAAGTGCTTATGCACCATTCACAAATTCTCTGCTGAGAGTTTTCTATCCCTGTGTCCCATTATTAATAGGATTATTTGGTTTGTTGGTGTTTAATTTCTTGAAATCTTTAATATGATTCTGGAAATTAGCCCTTTGTCAGACGGAGGATTGGTCAAGACCTTTTCTCAATCTGTAGATGGCCATCTCCTGGTAATAATAGTGCCCATTGCTTTACAAAAGCTTTTGAGATTCAAGATGTTCCATTTATTACTTGTAGATCTTAGAGTCTGCACTGCAGGTGTTCTGTTAGGAAGTTGTTTCTTGGACCAGTAAGTTCAAGGGTGTTACCCACTTTCTCCTCTGGCAGATTTTGGGAATCTAGCTTTATGTTTAAGTTGTTGATCCACTTGGTCCTGACTTTTGTGCAGGGTGAGGAGTATGGATCTCTTTGCATTTTTCTACATGTGGACATGTATTTGGAGCAGCACTATTTGTCGAAGACGCTGTGTTTTTCCATTGTATGGTTTTGGCTGCTTTGTCCAAAAGCAATTATGCATAGGTGTGTGGGTTTATTTCTGGGTCTTTGATTTGTTTCCATTGATCACCCAGCCTATTTCTATGCCAGTACCATGCAGTTTGTATTACTATTACTCTTAGTATATCTTGAAGTCAGGTATGGAGATACCTCCAGTAGTTCATCTCCAGACTTTGGAACAGTCTTACATCTGATGAAATATGTCCAGGAGAACCCAAATGGGTTTTGGCTTTCAGATGTAGCCTCACAGTAGTGGGTATTTCAATGTAAGGGCACAGGCACAGGTGACCTGAAGGTTGAGGCATGGGATTTTTTTTGGTAGCAAAAGTATTGCTTTGGAATGAAATGTGCAGGAATGCCACAATTTAAGCAATGGAAAGAACACGAAATGTGACAGTTTTTTTTCAACTAGGAATTATATTTGATATTACTGAGAGCAAAACTGTAAGCTTTCCTTTTTCAAATACCTACTTTATACTTGGTTCTTAAATACCTCTACCTCCCTTTCACTCACCACCCCTTGTTAGGAGAGAAAACAGTTAGTACAGACAAGGAATGCAGATTTCCATCTACTTAATGCTGATTAGGGTTCATTGGGTTCTTTAGTGCAATAACTGTCTTACTTGTGTGGATTCCAGAACCCCACTGAAACAGCAAACAACAAATGGCACTGTTTGTTTAAATCTCATTGATTTGGGTTTTTTTGGAAGAGCAGCCAGTGCTCCTAACCTAAGACATCTCTTCAGCCCTTTATTTGGATTCTTAAACCTATACCCCCCTTACAACCCTTATTCCTTCCAAAACCCCCAATTGGTAAAGGGGAGAGAATGCTAGAGGGGAAAGAAACAGAGGTCTCTTTAACTACTTCCTGTGGATTAGGGTGGTCAGGATCTTTGGGGCAATACCTCTTAGTCACCAGGATATCCAGCAGCCTATAAACCAGCAATGACAAACAGAGTAGCAGTGTGGGTGAACAGCATCAGGAAGAGCAGCAGCTTCTTTATTCTTCCAAGACCCAGTGTCCTCTCATGGCTCTGCATGTGTACCCTCTCCAGAAGACTCAAAACTAAACTATGTGCAGGTGGCAAAACCACAGCCCTGCTAGAGCACGAGACAATCATAAGTAACAGCTGTGGGCAAACTGAAGCAGCTTCTTGCTCCACACCTGGGGATAATAGAAAAAAAAATTCACATAACATGAGTGGGATTTTAAAGAAACAAAAATATTTAATACAATTGCTGATGCTATTAATTTGGATATTTCCTCTCTGTCTTTTATTTAGTTTAGGTAAGGGTTTATCTTGTTTGTTTTTCGCAAAGAACCAACCCTTTGTTTCATTGTTTCTTCATCTTCTCCTTCTACTTTATTGATTATAGGTGCAAGTGCTATTTTCTTTTGTGGGGATTTTGTTCTTAGTTTTCTGTTAGTTATCTCAAATTTCAGAAAGTGTGTTGGCAGAGTGTTACTTTTTTAATGACGTGCTTGACTAGTGTATTCATGGTGTTAGGCTTGCTGGGATGGTATGGAGTGGATGGTGCCATATGTGTTCTGTTGGAACACTCGGGAAGATCCTGAGAATTGAGAGTGATGTAACAAAGGTAGTGGAGAAGATCCCTGGTACACTGCCTTGGTCTCTATGCAAGCATGGCCTATGGTTTACCTGAAGACTTGGGAGTGGGATCCCGGAAGCAGAACAGAGAGTGAGAGTGTGTAATCCACGGGAGACTAGGACACAGGAAAGGGGAGCTGCCACTGCTGTTCTTTTGGAGTGCTAGGGGCATTGAGAATTGAGTCTTCAGTAACAGAGAGTGGAAAAGGTCCACAGAATCAAGTAGGAGAATATCATTGAACATTTATTTCTTCTTTGTGTGCTTCTTTGGAGGAAGGTATAAAAGGTTTTCTAGGAGGAAATTGTCTAGATTCCTTACTGGAGATTAGATTTGAGTGTCTATGATCTCAAACCAATTCCTTTTGTTTCTGTCTACTGTCTTATGATTGAAACTGATCATTCTGTTTCCTTCAGTGCTCACATGGTCTTCATTGTTATCCAGTCTTACTCTAAATCACAAGAAAGAGTCAAAGAAATTGCTATTCATTGCTAACCTATTTTGGTATCGTGAGGTTTTTACATTTTTAATTTTATTGTTTTTGAAGACCAAGTTTTTTTTGTGTTGATTTGGCTGTCCTAGATGTAGGAATGCAATCTATCCCAGCCTCAAACTTAGAAGTCCACCTCATATTGGCTCCAGAGGGCTATGATTCAATGTGGCCCAATATGCCTGGCAGTTTTTCTTTTGCTATGTTGGCTGATGTGGTATGCAGCTTTTTGTACATGTCAAGCATATGATACCATCCTGATTGATCTTCATCCATATCCACTCTTGAATTCTTTATTTTTATTTTTATTTTATTTATTTAGTTTTTATTAATATTTTTTTATTTTTTAATAATTTTATACATTCACTTGTATCCCAGCTGCATCCCACTCCCTCTTTCCCTCCCAATCCTCCCCTCCCTCCCTCAACTTCTCCCTTCCCCCTTCTGAGTCCACTGAATTCTTATATTTGGCATAGAGTATATTCTGTTTCTCAGGATGTCTTGTATTCATAACATTAATACTGACTGAGATTTGTGAGTCATTGGATTGCAGGTGTGTCTCGTTCTTCCTGTCTCATGTATTTGTTTTGTTTTAACTGAGTGAATATGAGTAGTATTTTGTCTGTATGTGTTACTAGGCACCTCATATGTACATGATCCTAAGAATAGTCAGCAGCTGGCCTCAGAATTTCAAAATTTGGAATAATGGGTAGTTGTGAGCCTCCATATAAGCACTGGCAATTGAGCCCAGTTGTTGGTAAGACAAACAAGAGCTTTTCATTGCTGATCCACCTCAACTGCCTTATGTTACTCATTTATGACCAACTATTCCAGGACTAATGTTTTCATCCATCCATTTGTACCTGTTTGAACAAGCATTCCCTTTTAGTAAGCTCTCATTAATATTACAGTTTAACCTCGGACACTTCAGGTTTATGGAAGATAGATACAGAAATATATTGAATAAATAATTCTTTGTGGGAACTTCAGATATATCACAGAGTTTGCAGTATTTTTTTTTATTTGAATGATTTTTTGTGGTGGATTCAGGTCTTAAATGTACCTCTGCATGTCATGAAACTTGTTTCAGAGACTAGGCTGGCCTTTGACTCAATGAGATACACATACCTCTGCCTCTTGAATGCTGGAATTAAAGTTATGAACCAGTACTTCCTGTTTGCCCCTGTTTTTAGGTAGTAATTTTGCATGCAATGTCTGTGATCTGTGTTCCGTAGTTTTCATCTATTTGCATGTCTTGCTTTCTTTATGTCTGTTAATTTTCATTTCTCTTGAAAGGCTGAATTCTATTCAAAGGTTGCCCAAATGAGGTGAACCTCCTCATTTAATTTCCTTTTAAAATGACTTGGTGAGTACATCGAAACTTCTGTGTCAGTAGATGTCAGGGAAGCACCAGAATTATATGAATATATTGTCAATGAAGTATACATTTACACTGTTGTCACCATTGTGCTTTCTGTTCTACTCATGTATGGGATCATTTAGAATTCAATTACCTATGCTGATGTGAATGTGAACTTCACTCGGGAAGAATGGGCCTTGCTGAATCCTTCCCAGAAGTGTCTCTACAAAGATGTGATGATAGAGACCTTCAAGCACCTTACAGCTATAGGTAAGACAGTGAGTTTTCTTTCTCTATTCAGGTAAATGGGACAACTGTTGTTACTGTTGACTTTTCTTATTGATGTTCTTATATAAGTTCACTTGGAATGAGGAAGAAAAAATCAGGCATGTTTCTAAGGTTCACTGAATATAGAAACTTAAATTTTGCCTAATTTTTAATCCTCTCTCATTGACTTTTTGGTCCATATTTCAGGCTACAATTGGGAAGAGCATAATACTGAAGAACATTATCGACTATCTACTAGATATGGAAGGTAATTACTCATGGAAGCTTATATAAATATGCCTATGAAAAATTTTTAAAGATGATTTATTTATTCATTATTTATATATTATTCTGCCTGCACATGTGCCTGCCCACCAGAAGAGGGCATGGGATTTCATTGTAGATGCTTGTGAGCCACCATGTGGTTTCAGGGAATTGAACTCAGGACCTCTGTAGGAACAGCCAGTGCTCTTAACCTCTGAGCCAGCTCCCCAGCGCTGAGAAAAAAAATTTAATATGTCCCAGAAATTTTAAAGAAAAGCAACTGTGGAAAATCAAACACCATTTTAAGAGTAGTAAGGAACATTAAATTCTCCCAAACTCATGTTCCTCACCGTAAGGTATATTATATTATTTATGTTTGCCAGGCATTTCAATGCAAAAGAAGACAGTGAAACCCTTGCTGAATAGATACTGCTGTACAAATGACATTTACTCAATCTAGAAATTATGATCTCTGAAAATGACTGCCCCTCTGTCTGCCACCCTAGGCCTGGGCAGGGCAGCTTCTAGGTTCCATACACTCTTTCTTTGGCCTAGAAGATTTTCTGTCCTTGAGAATTCCTGCTCAATCTGGCTTTTGTCCTGACCTCTAAATTGCTTTGTTTAGTCTCAAACTAACTCCATCAGTCTTTTCTAATCTTTAGCTCTTTTTTATTCTCTGCTTCATTTGATCTTCACCTTAGTTTTCTCTCTCCAACCTGCCTATTACTGCACAGTAAAACTCCCTTCTCTTTCCTGGTAGCGCCAGCCACTTTTGGGTGATTCATTTCCTCTCTCTTCTCATGAGAGATACATGTATCTTATGCAGTCAATTATTTTTCTGAATTTGTCACCTTTCCTGAAACTGAATGAGACAGCATTTTCAAATATGGGTGCTTCCTTCTACCAGCTGTTTTTACACCCATAGTTTGGGATTAAAAGCATGTACCACCATGCCTGAATCCAAGCTTTTCTTTACTGGACATTGCTCTATACCAGGCTGGCATTGAAGTCAGATCTGCTTTCCTCTGTCTCCTGGATTAAAGGCGTGTTTGTATTCTAGCCAGATCACATTGACATAGAAGGTATTTGAATGGGGTCTTTTGACAGAGCAGCCATGTTCTAAATTAAAATTCCTCTGTAAATGATAAATCATTAATCATATCCATGTTGAGATACTCTGTAGAAATCCCTATCTGTTGATCCTCTCTCGCCACTCATATTGTAAACAGCATACTCATAAAATAGGTGATAATTTTCTGTACAAAACCTACTGATGAGCAAATATTCCATAACAAAGGTTATGTTACTCAAATACCTGAAGCAAAGTTGTGAAGTTTAATCAGATGGAAATTATGAGGGTCAAGAATACTGTTGTGGAGGAACCATAATAACCATGTCTTTGAAGAACAAAAAGCAAAATTGTGTGTATGTGGAAATGTTTCATTTGTTGTTCTTCCGTTTTTATTTATATTTTAATATTAATTACTGTTTATTCACATTGTATCCCAGCTGTACCCCATTACCTCCAAATTCTCCCTCCCTTCTTCATATCCTCTCAATCCCCTCCTCAAGTTCACTGATATTTGAGTCCCTCCTCCTCTTCAGTTTGACCTTAGCTTGCCAGGTTTCATCAGGACAGGCTACATAGTCCTCCTTTGTGGCCTGCCAAGGTTGTTGTGCCTGCAGCAACGGTTAGTCAAAGAGCTAGTGACTGAGTTCATATCAGAGACAGTTCCTGTTCCTATTACTAGGGAATTTCACTTGGACACTGAGGTGTCATGGGCTATATCTGAACAGGGGTTCTAGGTTATATTTGTGAATTATTCTTGGTTGGAGTATTAGTCTTAGAAAAGACCCCTGTGCCTAAATATATTGATTCAGTTGTTCTCCCTGTGGAGCTCCTGTCCTCCCCTTGCTATCTTCCCCTTCATTCATAAAATTCCCTCCACTCTGCAGAGAATTGTTAAAGAGTATTTATTGTCTCCTCAATAGAAGTGATGATCGTGTAGATCTCCATCATTACCTCTGTGTAGAGATGCCTTTGGGAAGGATCCAGCAATGCCCACTTTTCCTGGTTGAGTTTTTCCAGATGCACATTATCATAGACTATTGCATTCTAAACTATCCTGTACATGTGTACAGTAGAAAGCATGATAGTGACAACACTATAAATTTATATTTGTTCATGTGTTCATTCATCCATTCATGATTAATAACGAATGAATTATGAACTCCTATCACCTTCGGAAAGTCTGCTCAAAAGAGAGGACTGTTAAAAATTAAACTAATAGACTTAATTAGATTTCCAAGCTCAATGAAAATATAGCCAAAGAAATCACATTACAAAAATCCATATGATTACTAGCCCTGTGGAAATTGTTGTGTTTATTTTGGTTCCCTTTATGAATGCAGTGTGATTACAACTATAGGAAAATTTATGAATGCAGTCCCTGTGTTAAAGCTGGCTCCTTCTAGTTCTTTTTAAATATGAAAAATCACTCATAGAAATGTGATGCTGTCAGTGAGCCATGTAATGAAGTTTCTTACCATCAAAGGTATCTTGTAAGGTACAGAAACCCACAATCAAGGGGGAAACTATGAATGTAAAGAAAGTGATAAGAGGTTAAGATGTAATTTCAGTTTATTATTAAACCAAATTGCAAACATAGTTTATACGGACATAAAGATTCATCAGTGGCTGGAGAGATGGCTCAGAGGTTAAGAGCACTGGCTGTTAATCCAAAAGTCCTGAATTCATTTTCCAGCCAACCACATAGTGGTTTGTAACCCTCTATACTACGATCTGGTGTCCTCATCTAGCATGCAGTCAGAACACAGTATAAATATTAAGTAAATAAATCTTTAAAAAAAGATTCATGAGGGTAAAGAATATGGTAAAGCTTACACATATCTGAATTATCTTTGCAGAAAGAAAATAATACATATTTATGACAAACCCTATGAATGTAAACAGTGTGGGAAAGCCTTTTCCCAACCTAGTAGTCTCCAACTGCATAAAAGAACACATAGTGGAGAGAAACCCTACAAATGTAATCAGTGTGGAAAAGCCTTTTCACGAAACGGACATCTCCAAGTACATAAAAGAACACATACTGGAGAGAAACCTTACAAATGTAATCAGTGTGGGAAAGCCTTTTCACACCCCAGTACTCTCCATGTGCATAAAAGAACACATACTGGAGAGAAACCCTACGAATGTAATCAGTGTGGTAAAGCCTTTTCACGACATGGACATCTCCAAGTACATAAAAGAACACATACTGGAGAGAAACCCTACAAATGTAATCAATGTGGTAAAGCATTTGCATATTGTAGAAGTCTCCAAAGACATAAAAGAACACATACTGGAGAGAAATCCTACGAATGTAATCAGTGTGGTAAAGCCTTTTCAGAAATCGGTAATCTCAAACTACATAAAAGAACACATACTGGAGAGAAACCCTACAAATGTAGTCAGTGTGGTAAAGCCTTTTCACGACACGGACATCTCCAAGTACATAAAAGAACACATACTGGAGAGAAACCCTACAAATGTAATCAATGTGGTAAAGCCTTTGCATATTGTAGAAGTCTCCAAAGACATAAAAGAACACATACTGGAGAGAAACCCTACGAATGTAATCAGTGTTGGAAAGCCTTTTCAGATAACAGTACTCTCAAACTACATAAAAGAACACATAGTGGAGAGAAACCCTACGAATGTAATCAGTGTGGTAAAGCCTTTTCAAAAAAAGGAAATCTCCAAGTGCATAAAATAATACATACTAGAGTGAAACCCTACAAAAGTAATCAGTGTGGGAAAGACTTCACAACACGGACAACTCCAAAGGCATAAAAGAATACATCCTTGAGAGAAACCCCATGAATGTAATCTATGTGGTAAAGCCTTGGAACATTGGTGCAACCTTTACAGACATGAAAGAATTCATACTGGAGCCAAACCCTACGAATGTAATCAGTGTGAGAAAGCCTTTTCACAACACGGAAATCTCAAAAAGCATAAAAGAACACCTACTGAGGAGAAAACGTATGAATGTAATCAATGAGGGAAAGCCTTTCCATTTTGCTGCTACCTCCAGAGGCATGAAAGGATTCATACTGGAGAGAAACATTTTCAATGTAATCAAGGTGGTAAAGCCTTTTCACAATTCAGTAGTCTTCAAGTAAATAAAAGAACACATACTGGAGAGAACCTCTAAGAATGTAATCAGTATGGTAAAGCCTCTGCACATTGATATGATATCTGAAGGCATGAAAGATTTCATACTAGAAATAAACCATATGACTATAACTAGTAAAGCCTTTGCATGGCACAAATTTTCAAAGCCATAAAAGAAATCATACTCAAGAGAAATCCTTATGAATATATTTACTGTGATGAAGCCTTTGTAAATTTCTATAGGCTTCACTTTCATGAATGAAACATACTGAAGAGAAACTGTAAGAATGTGTCCATTTTGTTAACTCAAAGCTTTGTGTTTTGAACTATCCTGGAGATGTAATAAAGTGGTCTAATCATCCATCAACTGCATCTCACTACATAGCTTGATGTGATATGAATGTATACATAAGATTGGATTCTGTGAATCCATATGTTCTTCCGAATTATCCATATGTCATTTCATCTTAAAGTACTGCATTCTATAGGAAATATGTAATATAAAGGTTATAGATAAAGTAACAGAAAGGATATTTACTTAAAAAGAAACATTTCTAGTGTGTGTGTAAGGTTATTATGGGTTTTAGGCCATGACTGATATGTACAGAGTGGGAGACAAGTTTGTTGGAACTCCTTTGGCCTTCTTAATATGATGATTGAGGACTGATTGCCAGCTTTGGACACCAAAAGCCTTTCCTACAGCTCTGTTTCCCTGATGCTCAAATTAGATTAGTTGAGATATTACATCAATAAAATACTGTCTTCTTTTTACATTGTAAACATACTGTCATGTAATAATTGAGGGATTCAGGGCAATTTGAAGGATAAAATTTGTTTGAAAATGATAGTGTGCAGCCAGTTCTCCTAGGTGCTGAGCCATGTATTTGGCCCCATAAACGTGTCATGAATAGCCTTTTGAGGAGTGAAAGGTTAATCCTAACTTCATCTTTAACTCATCCCTGATGACCCAGAAGAAAGAGAAAATTGAGAGCATAAAAAGTAACTTAGGCTTGGTGCTGAAAGAAGTTTCTAATCCAATATCTTCACAAAAATATGGAAGTATCCAAAATTATCAGGATAGAGACTGAGACTACAAGTGTTTAAAAAGTGCATGACCACTTGACCAAAACCACCAGACTGAGTTTATCCCATACGTCGTAAATAGGCAGCAATGAGAGCCCACAAGGACACCTGCTTGAGATGATACCTAGTGTAAAAAGTGAAGAAGAATTTGAAGGCATGAAGACCAACTTTTCTGAAGTGGATTGTATTCTGCTTCCCTGATGCACACAAACATTCTCTTAGGAGCCCTGAGTGCTGAAGACTGCAGGTGCTGTGAAGGTTGTTGTCAGGGGAGCCTGAGATTCAAACAGATGTCCATAGAAGGCTAGAGAAATCAGGCATTTACAGAGACCTAAGAGACATGGAGAAGGAGATTTGGGTGTTAAAGAAAGGGAAGTAGATTTGGATGTTAAAGAAAGGATAAAATTCCCAGAGAGCAATTAATTCTAGGTCTGTACCTGAGCACAAGCTGCCTCCTACTGTAGTCTCTGTATCTACTCAGCTATGGTGGGTCAACTTTCCAGTTCTTTCACTCTTTCCTTGTCTTCTCAGATAATGTATATGTATGTCAGTCAGAATACCATATAGGCTACCAGTTGGTGGTCTCAAATTGATTTTAAATCTCTTTCCCCCATCTGTCATCACTGCAACCTCTCTGCGTGGCAGGAATAGGGATATTCTGAATGAACATTCCTATATCTCCCTTAGGTGAACATGTAATAAATCAATGGACTCTTTGAATTTCTAATCTGGTCTGGACTGTCATTGATGAAAAGACCTATTCCCCTAGATGAGATATTTTCTGCTCAATAGCATTATGTCATTCTTTGAATACCTTGCAGGAGAGAAATAAGCTGAGAATGAGGGATCAACTTATAGGCAGGAAGATTTTAATGTATGGCTTGGAGAGATTACTTAGTTGTGTATCTCTGCTCTCTAAATCTATTAAATCTAAAGGATGAACGTTTAACCATATGTTGTACTTCACACATAAGACAAGCTGCTGAGGTGCCTTTTTGACAGAAGGTTTTCTGGCTTCCAGGTTCTCCCAGGATCCTTCAGTCCCTACCTTCTAAAGGGTAAGATTGTTGTTCCCCACCTCCACCCTTAAATTTTCAGTCCAGTAGAATCGGTCTGCCCTCTCCCAGAGGTACCCAGATATTTTATTTTCTTCTATATGCTTTTCTTCTCTTTCTCTGTTTTCTGTTTGTTCTCTCTCTCTCTCTCTCTCTCTCTCTCTCTCTCTCTCTCTCTCTCTCTCTTTCTCTCTCTCTCTCTCTCCACCCTTCTCTTTGCCCACATTTAGGATTCCTCCATGGTAACTTCCATGGCCTTATTCCTTGGGAACTGGGAACCCTCTGAGAACTGTTTGCATAAGCTTGCAAGTAAATATTTACCATGTCTTCAATTAGCAAATATTACCTGTGGGAAGAAAGAAACAGCATAACATTATATAATCATCACTGGTCAAAATTTGTCACACTGAATAAATATGTGAATATGTTTCCAGTTTTTATTAATAATTTGTGTTTTAACCATTGTTTTTTATTTTTCCCTAGCCCCCTATATGAGGACTAGGGAAGGTGCATGGGGGAGATTGGGAGGCTGGCTGGAAATGGTCAGAATTGTAAGTGGATACAGCCCTGATACAAAGAAAATAAACTGTAATAAACAAATAGCTTAATTAAATGTATTTTCATTTTCAAACATTGTTTTCTCTCTTTTTTATTTGAAATAATAGTCTCACTATAAATTCTAGGCTGACCTTGAACTTAGTGTACATAATAGATCTGCTTACCTTGCCTCCCTAGTACCTGCAGGATAGTTGGGCATGGTCTACCTCAATAATTCAGTTTTTTCTGTGGGCTTATTGAGAGTAAATTGTTGGCTTCAAATGGTCATGGTAGGCAGCACACAGACTCTGTTCCTAAGTCCAGTAATGGAAAAAAAGCATTGTTCAGATGCAGTTGTTTGGCTTAAAATCCTCTCCTTTAAGTATAAAGAAAATTATTGTTTTTTTCTTTAACATTGCGATTTTATGACACATCAAAGTAGATTGGAGTTCTGTTCTTAATTCAACAGATAGTGAAAAGTAGCCTCACAGACATAAGGAGATTCTCAATATAGTTAAGTGTAACAACACATTACACTTGCCCCAACATTCTAGCAAATCACTGAGGTTAAAACCATCCAAGCCAGGCATGGTAACACAGTCCTGTAGTCATGGTGTTTAGAAAGAGAATGCAGAAAGTTCAAGATGACAAAGTAATCGATGGAAATATCCCAGGTCAATGGTATAATGGGAGGTCCACAGAACAAAGGGGACTGATTGGCTAAGACCAATGTCCATAGTCTTCCCCACAGCTCCAGAACATCAGGGCCATTCCAGCACCATGTGTTATCTAAGGAATTTGTCACCCTGTGCTTTCTAATGTTTCCTGTCCAAGATAGCTTACCTCAATTCAGGGTTAGACTCCTGTGGACATTGGAGACTAGAACTCCATCCAAGTTGTGGGATTAGCAGGGATACACTCCATAATTATATATCCTACATAAAGGGTTCAGCACAGAAACCTTAGACCTTATCCTCACAACCAATAGGAATAGAATTAGTTATATATATATATAATTAGTAATATATATATTACTACTAATGTAGTAATATATATATATTTGCAGGTCCACACTTATTCACACATTCTTTTTTAAGACATTGGAAGGAGAGAATTCAGAAAGGCATGGAGAAAAGAGAAGGAAGGGGAAATGGTGTAATATATTTTAATTAACATCTGTAGGAAAAGTTTTAAATAAATGGTGGCTGGAGATAGCATGGAAGATATCAGAACTGGGTGTTGTTACAGAAGACAAGTTCCATTTCAGATATCACTTCCTAGCCAGCAAATATCCTCTAAATGTGTTTCCATGGATCTGGTGCCCACTTTGGCCATTTCAAGTAGGGTACATCTACACATGAACACAAATCATCCGTATATCTGAAAGACATTTAAAGCTTAACAAAGTGGCTTTCTTAGGGTCAGAGTGCTCAGTGGTTTGAAGCAGTGATTGGTCTTCCAGATGACCTGGGTTTTATCCCAACAACCACATGGCATCTTACAGCTGTCTAGAACTCCAGGGTCCATCACTATCACAATACATCAATGCACATGAAATAAAAGGAATTTGAAAGGGAATTTTCTATATTGATGTCACAGTTCTGAGAAAGAAAGCAGACTTGGGTAGCTGCAATGAACTCCTTTTCCTTTATTGAGTCAATCTACCTAAAGGCAAAGGCAGCCTTATTCCGAGGTTAGACTACCTCTGCATAGCTGTCCATCTAAGAAGTGGTGTTAGGTGTCATTACCCTGATTTCTGTATTTGTGATCTCTCCCCTTGGTATGTGAGAGAATTGTGGCTTTGATGAATCTTGTTAATGTACCGTTTATATCATACATGATGAACTTAAAGGTACTTTTGCTCAGTATATCTCCACCTGCTTTTGGAGCTAGACTTGCAGTCTTCAATTTCTACTGAAATTGTTCTAAGTGTGATCTGTGCAGGGGGGATTCCAAGATGGTGGTGACCAATCTGCACTGTATTAGATGGGGCATAGCATTTGGTTGAGGCAAATTGGACGCAGGCCTCCAGGGCCATCTCCTTAGTTTGAAAGGAACAAACATTGGAGCTCCTGCACTTTCTGCATATCCAGCCAGTGAGGAGCCCCAGGTCAAGGAACCTCCACTCCAGCAACCAGACATCAGATGGTCCATGCTCCCCTCAAGGGAGCTTTAGTATTCCTGGGACAGTTATGGTCAATTGCATCCAGGCCCCTCCATGACTGTCTCCCAGGTCTGAGAGTAATAAACCATGGGGGCCCTAAACTTTAGGCTTATGCCAGTGACTGTGGACCCCCAGGCTTAGGGAACCTCCATTCTTGCAGCCACATATATGATACCTCCTGCTCCCCTTCAGGCATCTTCAGGATTCTTGGGACATTTGGGTATCAATAGATCTGGTACCCCTACAGCTGTTTCCCTGGTCTGACAGTCAGGAAACCTGGACCCCCAGCACTTGACAGATATGCCAGTGAATGGAGATCACCAGGTCCAGGCACTTTCCTCTCCAGCACCCAGACATTGGATCCCTCCTGGTCCCCTGAAAGCAGTATTGGGGTTCCTGGGGATGAGTTCCCAACATTGAAGCCACAGTTCACTGGTCACCCAGACCAGGCAAACAGTGGAAGCACCTGGATCATGGTGCTTCCCATAGGATGGCCAAGCCCAAATGAGTCTGAGTGACAGGGACACAAAGTATGACACAAAATCCCTTGCATTTTCTTCCACCTAACCCCCTCAATTAACCTCCTGTCTTCTGTGTCTGGCCTGCACCATCACCATCTCCAAGGACACCAAAGATCAGAGCCTTGTACTCTTTCCTTTTCCAGAAACTAGTGCCTTGCCTCGTCAGTGTGAAAATTACCAACTGAATCCACAGACATCAGCTCAACCTGCTCCCTGGCACCACTTCTGGTCAAGGACACCACCAAACACATCACTTACAGTCTTCTGATGGGATCACATACTGTTGCTGATCTTGACCCATCTAGATACCAACTTCCTGAAGAAATGAACATTCAGACTTCCCAAAAGATGATGCTGAATCCCATGCCCCATAGACCAACCCTACCCATTCATCTTAGTGATATATACACACAGACTAGGGTCACTTCCATACCCTTAACACATACATCATCCTAGGGATGGACACAGACCCAGTCACATGGACTGCTAGTGTGTTCTCTTTTTTAATGTTCCTTTGAAATATATACACCTTACCCTTGTTCATTCCAATGCTGATTTCTCTTCTCCCCTCCCCCAACTCTCTGGCTTCAATTTGGATATTGCATTGTGATATTTATTCTAAGCATCCTGTCTCAACTTTGTGTAAACAGGCCAAAATAAAGCAACTAGACACAATGTTGAGCAATGGGAGGAGTCAGAGGGCAGGAAAGTGGGGAGGAGCTAGAGGACAGTAAATGAGTGGGAGGAGAAAGTGTGAGAGGAGAGCTAAGGGAGGAGAGAGCTAGGGGAGAGATTTTGAAACTATGTGGAGATGTAATGGACCTAAGTTATCACTAAAAGCAAGTATAATGTGGTAAATCTAAATGTTAAGAAACTATGAAGGCATGGAGGTTTAGGATGGAGTAAATATTGCCCAGCACTGTGTTCTAGGTTAACTAAAGAAATCCCCGTGTCTGTGTGGTGATTTTCTTGCACAGCAGTTTAAGATTAACAGCCAGCCTGACTAAAAGATAATTAATAGTACATTTTAACAGCAACTTGCAACAAATGATGCCCAACTAATCTAAGTATCCACACCCTTTAAATCACACTTTCTCATAACTTGGTGGTTGTAATAAGCTCCCAGTGATAAAACCCAAACTTAAAACCTAAAAAGTCCCAGGTCAATTACTGTCTCTTTAAGAGATACTCTTAAACCAGCCAAGGAGCAAAGAATAGCCTCCTGTGGGCAGACCTGAGACTTCCATAACAAAACTGACTGCTGCAGCAGTTTAACTGAGGGGTAAACATGCATGGCTTCCTTATGTTGTGGCTGGCTCAGCTCAGCTCAGCTCAGCAGCCATGGTGGGAAGTAGAGGCATTGGAGGCAGAAAAACTTCTAGACAGAGTTTGGCCTGAACTGCATCTTAAATTTTTAAAAATGTCATGGCAGAGGGTGTTTTACCTGCTTTTGGCTTCATTTTGGCTGTCATAGTCATGGACCTAGTTACAATATGTTTAATTGTGATGGTTCTTCTCCTGCCTTCTCCAAGAAAGTTCAAGGAGAAAAATGGGAAAAAAAAACAAACAAAAAAACAAGGATTGGAATACTAAGTTACAGACAAGAAAAAGGGCACTCTTCCTAATAATTAGATTAATAAAAGCTAAAATTCAAAGCTCTCTGGCTGCAAGATACTTGTCAGCTCTTTTAGGTAAGGGTCCATCAATTCACTAAAACTTCAACTAAAATAACCAACTGAGCTTTGTTAGTTACAGCATAAATTGGCACAACTGAACCTAAACTTAAATTTCCTTGTCTCTTTGTTTGATTTTTATTTAAGGGCTTTGAGTTACAATGATAATGATTTGGATAAGGTAGTAAAGGCACATGCCTTTCTTCCCAACATGAAATAAAAAGAAACAGGCAAGTCTCTGAGTTCATGATCAAACTAATTTACATAATAAAAGCCAAGATGGCAACTCCTGCTGTTTAGCCACTTGCAGAGATACTCTAAGGTTCAAAATGACAAGATTTTCCTCTAGGTTACCATGTAAATTCTTTTTTCCTAATAATAGATGTTATGTACTTACTGATCTAAAGGTTGGATTCACATATATTTTAGGTTTATGTAAAGAGAGATAATGTCACACTGCTCTGGAAACTGCCTTATCCTTTTAAACATGAGATATTTTCACAGGGAAAAAATACTGGCCATGCTTATGTAAAAAAGACACAAGAGGCTTAAAGATGGCAAAGTACATGCCAACCTACTTTAGTCAAAAAAATGAAAAATTATATTCATATGTTTAAAAAAATAAAACTGTCCATCTCATATCAAAAAGATGGGAAGCCAAAGAATAGCCCAAACCAATGTAAAAACCCAGGTACAAGATGCTTAGGATATACTAAAATGCTAAGGGTAAGAGAGTTTATATGCTTAATGGTGAGAGTTTATATAAAGTGTGGCTATAAAGGCTGTCCACTCTGTATAAAAAAGGGGCAAGCTACAAAATAGCCATTATCAATGTAAAGCCCAGGTACCAGATGCCTAGGGTATGCTTAAATGCTTAAGGTAAGAGGGAGTTTATATAAAGTTTGGCTGTAAAGGCATAACTACCCATTCTGTATAAAAAAGGGAAAGGACACATAGCTACACCATCTAAAAAAATCTGGGGCTAAACTTCTAAACAGATACAAGCCACTTAATTTATGCTTATATTCTCAATTAAAAAGGAGTTTATATAAAGTTTACTTAAAACATGGGTTTTCTATTGATCAAGACAACCAGCTTCTCTCTGTAATGGGAGGATTTTCCAGGGAAATAGGTAGCAACTTGGCCTAATACAACAGGCATGCAAGAGCCCAAAAAGCTATTTTAACTTAGCCAACCTTGTTTTGATTTCAACAGGATAATGACTCTATGTTCAATAATAATGGTAATTTGAATTGCTCTGATCCCTTTACACGGGAACAACTCTAAAACTAACTGAGAGATTTAAAAAAATGTCTCTAGCCAGAAAT